>NC_142937.1:78842024-78869524 GCF_046866305.1 Octopus bimaculoides | reverse complement strand
TTTCTTTTGGAAAATTTTAAACTGACTTTTTTTAAAAGATAAACTTGATATAAAATATGTTATTATGAATTAATCATTGGATAATTATATGTTTCTGGCATAGTTATTTATAAATATACGAATATACAAATATGAATGCAACTACTCATCAATACGTACATCTGCAGCTAAATTCATATAGTTGATGCATTTCCCTAACAAAATATGTGCATATGTGTGTGTTTGTGTATGTGAGTGGCTGTGTGGTAAGTAGCTTGCTTACCAACCGCATGGTTCTGGGTTCAGTCCCACTGCGTGGCACCTTGGGCAAGTGTCTTCTACTATAACCTCGGGCCGATCAAAGCCTTGTGAGTGGATTTGGTAGACGGAAACTGAAAGAAGCCCGTCGTATATATGTATATCTATATGTGTGTATATGTTGTGTGTCTGTGCTTGTCCCCACAACATCACTTGATAACCGATACTGGTGTGTTTAAGTCCCCGTAACCTAGCGGTTCGGCAAAAGAGACCGATAGAATAAGTACTAGGCTTACAAAGAATAAGTCCTGGGGTCGATTTGCTCAACTAAAGGTGGTGCTCCAGCATGGCCACAGTCAAATGACAGAAACAAGTAAAAGAGTAAAAGAGATATGCAGACACACATATGTGTGTGTATGTGTGTATGTTTTGTATATATGCATATATGTTTCTGTGTGTATGTATGTATGTATGTATGTATGTATGTATGTATGTATGTATGTATGACGTGTTACTTTGAAAGCTGAAAAGCTAGATGACAGAGAAATCTGTTACCGGTTTTAGATTTGGATTGATTATTATGGGTCAGGTAGTGAAATTCAGTACCCTTTGTTAGTTCTAGTTAACACGAGAGAGAAGTAATTTATATGGCAGCTCATTTCAACAGTAAAAGGAAGGTCACTCTGATGGAAGATATACTTGTGAGTTGAAAGGAATTTCTATAAAAAAAAGACATTTGATAAAATACCTTAAAAAACATTTTTGCGATATCAATTTCTTAGAAAATTCTTTATTCATTTGAAAGTTTTTAGAAAACATTCTGCTTTGTACTTGTAAAAATATTCTGTCCTTTCACTCCAATAAGTGCAGTTTATGTTTTTCTATAACAACATGGTAATATTTCATTCTCATTTATGTATGAGAGTGTAATATCTTCCCACCCACACGTTGAAAATTTTTTATTTGATTGCAAAATAAAAAAAAAACAACAATTTCACGAAAAAGGTTGATCCTTTGCTAAGAAAAAATTGAACGTTTGAGCCTAATATCTCAAACGTCCTTAAATTCCACGAATGTCAACAGAAGGTACTAAAGGTAATCACGTGATCTACACTGACCAAGGGCATGTAACAAGGGTCACCAGCATTTTGTTTTTTTGGAAGTCACACGTTCAAAGACTGAACGAGCATGTTGCACACTCCTAATAGTTACGAGTGATTAATATATGTATGTATATATGTATGTATATTAATATATGTATGTATATATATATATCGCATCGCTTTTTGTTCTATATGTATATCTTATGTTGTCTTGTTTGTTTTCGTCATTGTCCTGTACGTTCGGTAGCTATTCTTAGTGGCTTTTAGCCACTGGCGCCACCAAAAGTGAATAAAATCAACGTTAAAGGCACGAAATTGTGAATTTTTGAACGTTGACATGCGGAATTAGCTACGAATTTTCTGTTTGTTAAGTTTTGGTAAAATTTTCAGTTTGTTGAGCTTTCGTTAAATTTTATATATATATATATATATATATATATATATATATATATATATATATATATATATATATATATATATATATATATATATATATATATATATATATATGTATATATATATATATATATATATATATATATATATATATATATATATATATATATTCGTTTTACAACATTCCTGATGTGAAATCGTGGGTGTGTTATTGCTGTATTTAGGGATGATCATATTTCCTTTTTTCGCTTGTGGTAAATAAACACACACACACACACACACACACACACACACACACACACACACACACACACACACACACACACACACACACACACAAACACACACATACTCACACACACACACACACACAATATATATATATATATATATATATATATATATACAATTGCACCGTGTAAGGTGTTTATAAGCCATTTAAGAAACACACAAAAACATTTAAATTTAATTTGCCAAAATATTTTCGTCGCTTTGAGACCACGACCTGTTCACTGACAAAATTCCGTGCTGCAGCACACAATTTTCCAAGATGCAGCACGGAATTTTGTCAGTGAACAGGTCGCGGTCTCAAAGCGACGAAAATATTTTGGCAAATTAAATTTAAATGTTGAAGTGAATCTAACGGTTTCCGTGTGTTTCTTAAATGGCTTATAAACACCTTCTCCGCTGCAATTGATTTCTTTCCGGCACACGATCTCAGAAATCTTTCGTCACACATCTGTGACCTCTTCAGCGACACTTTTCATTTTCGTGTGTTCTTGCTCCACTTATTCCGGAGTAAGTGTATCTGTAAGAGGTCACGGCTGTGTGACGAAAGTTTTCCGGACAATGAACATGAATTAAAATAACAAAATAAGAAAAGTAATAAACTAGTGAAGAAAAAACATATATATATATATTTATATTATATAAATATCATATATATAATTCCATATATATAAATATCATATTTACAAAAATAATAAAGGGTAAAATTATTATTATTATGGAAAATATAATTCACTCCCTGATAGTAGACTGCAGTTTCTGCGGGATTACTCGTAACACACGTAGGTGATTGGGAAGAATGCGAGTTCTCACTCGTCTGTATGAATTCGGAAGTGCTGGTTTTTGGGATATTAGCTATTCGATGTCACTTAGTCGAAGACGTATTTTAATTATTAGTACTCTCAAATTTACAATTGAAATACTACACTGAAGACAGATATAAGTGAGTAATAATAAAAATTTTACATCTCTTTAATCCAGAAACGCGTATGGAGTTGATCAAAGCCGGGTGGATTTGTTATTTTTTCTCTTTACCTACGTGAATTGAGAGTATTGTTGTCTGGGAGCTATCTTATGGTAGTGGAATAGTATTTAACTGCTATTTCTAAATTTCGGTATATGGTGAAGCAATTTGCTGAACCCTAATTATAATTATGCTTATAATTTATAAATATCATCTATATAATTACATGCACACACACACACACACACACACACACACACACACACACACACACACACACACACACTCACACACACACACACACACACACACACACATATATATATATATATCATATCTATAAATCATACATATATGTACACATTTATACATGTACATATATATATTCATTTATTGATATATATATATATGTATATATATATGTATGTATATATATATATATACATATATATATATATATATATATATATATATATATATATATATATATATATATATATATATATATATATATATATATATATATATACATATGCATACAAACATACAATTAATATATATATATATATATATATATATATATATATATATTTACACCGGAGTAAGCGCATAACATGTGCAACAAGGTGGAAAAAAGAGTACTAAAATACCAGAGGTAGAGTAATATATATATTTATATATATATATACATATCTATATCTATCTCTCTCTATATATATATATTCTGTGCGTGTATGCATAAAAGATTTGTTTTCACAAGTCTTTCTGTTTACATCACTATATTATAGTATAGAGCTGAATTCGATATAATTTTAAATATATATGCGCCATTCATCACTCTTTTCAATAACTGCGTATGTGTATAAAAGTTATATACAACATATTCATATGCGATAAATTTCAATTTTTAACACATGAATTAAACGGAATATTAACAGTTATAGATCTGTATGTCTGAGTGTATACACATATACATATATATTTACTCATGTTGTTTATGTACTTATGTACTTATGTATTCGTATGTATATACATACATACATATATATATATATATATATATATATATATATATATATATATATATATATATATATATATATATGCATAAATACATATATGTGTATGTGTTTGTGTGTATATGTATATATATATATACATATATGTATACATATGTATACATGTATATATATATATGTATATATATTTATGTATATATATATATATATATATATATATATATATATATATATATATATATATATATACATATATATAATGTCAATACATACACATACTCACACATATATATAATATATATATTTATCTCTCTATCTCTCTATCTCTCTATTTATCTATCGATCTACATATATATATATATATATATATATATATATATATATATATATATATATATATATATATGCATATATATACACACATATACATTCACACACTCACACATAGACACTCAAACACACACACATATAAACATGTGCAGTAACCGTGTTTTGTTTGACTGCCAAAGTCAATGTGCATATATCAGTCTACACATACGATGTTGACTAAAAATCTATACATAAATTCTGCGGTATGTTACATGGAAAGAAAACACAGCTCACGCCCCAGTAATTTAGCTAGATGCCAAGAATACGTTATAAATGAAAATTTGTTTGTCCAGTACTTAAGCCCCTAGAAATATCATATTTATACGTAGTGCCTCCAGGGACATCTAAAGAGAATAGTTTTTATCTGTCCACATATTTGTCAGAGATGAAATTCCAAGACAGGACTGAATCTAGGCGGCCTGATTTATTTCTTTCTGCTCAGGAAGGTATTTTAATAAACACAGTCGATAATTTTATACATCTGTGTATATATGTATTAATAGCTTCGAAATTGATATCTGAAAACCTGGTAATACCATCTATTGTGCATACATGCAAATGTATATGTGTGTGTATGTGTGTGTGAGTGTGTGTATATATATATATATATATATTTATATATATATATATATATATATATATATATATATATATATATATATATATATATATATATATATATATATAAATATATATATATATATATATATATATATATATATATATATAATAAAGGTTATGAAGGGTAATGAAGTCAACCAGGCCCTAAAGATACAGGTACTACCGAGTAAGTGGTGTATACCGACTAGTTTTGCCCCAGATGTGGTTGTAACATGAATGGGGAATATAACATGGGTCGCGTATTAGCGTGTGTATATATAAAAAAAGAATGAGATCAAGATACCAGTGGCATAAGTAAATTTTTCTACATAAAATATAAATTTACTTATGCCATTGGTGTCTTGATCTCATTCTTTATATATATATATATATATATATATATATATATATATATATATATATATATATATATAAGGTTGAGGAGGGTATTGGATTTAACCAAACCCAGGAGGATACTTGATTTGGCCATTCTTCAAGTAAACAAGCAAAAATCCATCGCAATATGGAATATATGTACCTCTGCTATCTATGCTATATCAACTTTTCGCTCCAACATAAATTTCCGGATTATCTACACAAGGATTACTTTGCACGGATTTCTACACGGATATTCACCACTGGAATGAAACTACACTTCAAGTACTGTTCGGTCTTTTTTCAGCACATCACACTCTTTACCACTTCATACTAAAAATATCCGCCTATGGATATAATAATAGATTACTTTATTTTTTCTGTCTCCAATGAAGGGAAGTACTGGATCTTCCCAGAAACAGCTGTAAGACTCTATCCATAAAATAATTCTCCAGCCTTACCTTTGCTCTCTTTATCTTTTTGTTTTTATATATTTACATATATATATATATATATATATATATATATATATATATATATATATATATATATATATATATATATGTATATATATATATATATATATATATATATATATATATATATATATATATATATATATATATATATATATATATATATATATATATAGATATATATATAGATAGATAGATAGATATAGATATATATATACATGTATATATATATAAATATATGTATGTATATATATGTGTACATATATATATATATTTATATATATGTATGTATATGTAGACTTAGAAAAATTATTGCATATATATATATTCATATACATACATGTACATATATATATATATATATATATATAAATATATATATAAATATATATATAAATATATATATATATATATATCTATATATATATATATATATATATATATATATATATATATATATATATATATATATATATATATATATATATATATATATATATATATACACATTTACAAACATATATACATACTTACACACACACGCATACATATATATATATACATAAACATATCTATAGACACATATCTATCTATCCATCTATATGTATATGTATATATATATATATATATATATATATATATATATATATATATATATATATATATATATATATATATATATATATATATACACATATGGTTTACTGTATTCAATTGTTTTCAATTGTTTGATAATGCCCAATATATTTTCTGCATATACTCTATTGCAGTTTGTAGTTTTGTAGCTTAGTTTTTGCTTTGGGTTTGTATGATGTTTGTACATTTCGTAGTTGTATGGATAGTTTTTTTGTATATATGTTTTATGCAATTCGTACAATAGGAACCTATCACTTCTGTTTGTGTTTTGTGTGTATAATGTCTATGATAAACTACCATAATAGCATAGTACTAAGAACGTCTGTAATTCCTGTCTGGAATATAAGAATATGTCTACTAAATTGATTAATGGTGGCATTGGGAAGCAAGTATCAAGAGTTTGGTGTACTGTTTTGCTTCAAGTAGATTCTTTGTTGTGACTTTATTAAACAAAACTCATGCGTATTTTTACAGACACAAACACAAGCAAGTAGGCTTCCATATAAAGTAGACACACGCACACACGCACGCATATATACATATGTATATATATATATATGCATGTATAATTATATATATATGTAATATGTAATATATATTATATATATATATCATATATATCTTATATATATCATATATACATCATATATATATATATCATATACATACATACATGCATCTATATATGTATGTATGTATGTATGTATATAGATGTTTGTATGTGTATGTATATTTGTGTGTGTGTATGAGGGAGAATTTGCGCCTGTGTATTGAACTATAGCTATAATTCATCGCAAGTCGTATGCGCAAATGTCTTATATGGATATATATATATATATATATATATATATATATATATATATATATATATATATATATATATATATATATTGACTGGAATACTCACAGAGTCAATGTACGAACGTCTGGAAAAAATGGAGTCCTACCACATGAGCAGAAGGGTTGCAAGCGTAAGTGCAGAGATATCAGGGATCAACTCGGGATAGACAAAACTGTACATATATATATATATATATATATATATATATATATATATATATATATATATATATATATATATGCATGTGTATTTATAAGTGTGTGCCTGTGTGTGTGCGCGCGCATACAGACATACATACATACGTATACGCATATTAGTTATAATTCGTTTAAAGCCATACTTGCATATACACATACATAGATATATACATATGTATGTATATAAAAACAGATAAGTAGATATGTGCGCATACTTACACACACACACACATACACACACACACTCATGCACTCACTCACACGCACATATAATTTATAAGTTGTTTCACGAACAAAAACCAAACTAAGCAATATATTGAGTAGAGATAAACATTACTACTTTCTATAAGTTTACATTTGATGCTGAACAGTATATGCTTCCATGGAATGTTAAGTGGAGAGTCTCTCTCTCTCACTCTCTCTCTCTTTCTCTCTCTCTCTCTCTCTATATATATATATATATGTGTGTGTGTGTGTGTGTGTGTGTGTGTGTGTGTGTGTGTATACGTGTGTGTGTATATATGTATATTATTTTATATCATATTATATATATATATATATATATATATATATATATAATGTAATATAATATAATATCACATATATATATGTGTGTGTATCATTTAATACACACAATTTAGAAAATATCTACTAATAGTTTCACGCTTTAGAGATACAGTCATTTGGTAAATTTATATAACATGCCATGTATCTCTAAGCAATCTTTCAGGATCACTGCATATCGTTAGATGTATTTGCAAACCAGGACGCTGATCTTTGAGGAAACATGAGAAAGAGCATAGAGAAAAAAATGTAAAAAACAAAATAGGAGGAAAGTTGATGCAAAAAGTGAAACGAGAGAAAAGGAAAGATAAGAAAACCAGTAACTTCGTTGTCTTTGTCTGTGGAAATCATAATTAATCTATATGTTATACACACACACACACACATAATTATATACGTATTCTTCTTTGTATCATTATTGAGTGAGAAAGCAGTGCATGCCATCAAAGTGACAATGGGGTAAAATATACGAAGTCCAGTATACCCATCATGACTACCCGTCTGATAAGGGTACACCAGGCACATGCGTCTCAACCAAATGTGCGCGACATGGTGATCGCATATCAAAATAAACAGCGCATGACATTGAAAGTAGAGCCCAGTTAGAGTTTTCTTCAGGTCGAGTAGTCCATCCTGCTCAAATGGTCTCTGAATAAGGGTCGTTTAAGGATGTTGAACGAAACACCCATGTTTCCAAAGGTGAATTATCCAAACCCCCAAAGAATTCCTCTCAACACATCTTCTGCTCGTAATCAGAGATGCACATATCGTCAGTCACCAAGGGACATTCTCAACTGGTTAAGGTCAAACAACTGACAAGCAAATCTGTGGTATTTCACAGAATATTTGATGTAGCCCATCATTTATACCAAGACAAAACGATGTACATGATAACACTTCCAATCAGTTAATATCAACACTTCCAGTCAGTTAAGATCAACTCTTCCAATCAGTTAAGATCAACATTCCTAATCAGTTAAGATAACAACAACAACAACAACAACAACAACAACAACAACAACAATAATAATAATAATAATAATAATAATAATAATAATAATAATAATGATAATGATAATAATAATATACATTGTTTTGTCTTGGTTTAAAAAGATGGGCTACAGCAAATATTCTGCAAATATTCTGCAATTCGCCATACTTTTCCCAAACAATCGCTCTACATTCAATGATTTACCAAATAGGTTCATACACTCCATCATCCAAGAATGTGGGATCATATCATACGCCTTTCGATAGTCAATCCATGACATAGCTTAGTTACTTTTCCTCCTTTTGCAGTCTCTAAGTACAGTTTTCTCTATCCCGAGTTGATCCCTGATATCTCTGCACTTACGCTTGCAACCCTTCTGCTCATGTGGTAGGACTCCATTTTTTTCCAGACGTTCGTACATTGACTCTGTGAGTATTCCAGTCAATAATTTTCACATAAGTGGCAAACAGGATATCGGCCTGTAATTGTCTACCTTTATTGCCCTTTTCGATGTTTTTCAGGCACAGCACTGTCCTACCCAATGTCAACCACTCTGGTGTTACTTGGCTGGCATTTAACAAAGTGTTGAGTTGCGCAGCTATTTGTGCATGACATTCACCAAATCTTTTGATCCAGTAGTCTTGAACTCCATTTGATCTCGGGGCCTTCGAGTTGTTAATTTTTTTGCTGATTTCCTTCACTTCCCTAACTGAAATGACTAGTTCTGCCTGTTTTGGACAGACTACTGTTTGTTTCAGTTCTTGCAACCATTCAGCATCCTTCTTGTGCTCCTTGTCTTTGCTCCAGATGTCACTCCATAATCTTTAACTTTCAATGTTGATACCAGATATTATTATTATTATTATTATTATTATTATTATTATTATTATTATTATTATTATTATTATTATTATTATTATTTTCGGATTGTCCTGGTGGTGACTAGCATTCATGGGTTTATGTCAGCGAAATGTGAAGGAAAAACCAATACCTCTTTGTGGTTCAACTGTGTTATGTCCCGATACGCCAATGGCCACTTTGCATTTTGTACCTCGAGAGATCCATTAAATAAATATCAGAAAGAGTGCTTCGGTCGATATAATCGAGTAAAAACACTAGAAGACGGTACCCCAGCAAAGCTGCTGTCCAATAACTGAAACTAGCAAAATGGAAGTAAAGAAGAATTTGCGCAAAACCCTGTTATTCTCTCAGGGGAAGTAGAAATGGAAAGTTTAGCATTAGGAGAAATCAGAAATAACTGCCTCTTTTCTTCTCCCATTTTTCTTCCAGTCTCGTTCTTTGTTCCCCCCCCCTCTCTGTCTTTCAAAGCCTGCGTCTCCGTTTTGGTTGAAGCCGAAGTTTACTTTTTGATCCGTGGCACTCGATCGACCTTAAGTTGAAGCAATATAGATTTTGGAAACTTTCAGTACCATGACATATCTGAAGAATACCGTGTTTTGATGAGAGGCGAGGATTAAACTTCACTTTTACATTCACTTTCGCGTACAACCAAAAACACACACACACACACACACACACACACACACACACACACACACTACATACACATACACGCGCTCGCATTCACCCACAAGCTCTCACACACAGGCACATATGCATGCACAAAAACACACATTCATAAACACAGAGGGTGTGAAAGACTGTCCATTTCATACATTCTCTTAAGAGGATTAGCGAAGCTTTTAAGCGATTATAACAGATCTCAACATGGCAAGTTTTAAATTAATTTATTTATTTGTTTTTGTTTACTGAATGTTAAAAAAAATAAATAAATAAAAATAAAAAGAAAGGCAAAGGAAAAGAAAATTATTTTGGCACGAGTTAACGGAGTTAAATAGAATTTTTAGAAATGGTTTCTTTGGTGTAAAGGATGTGAGACCACGGAGGGTCCTTTGTAGGTAGATTAACCGACCAAATTGAGAGGATTGGCGGTTCGTTTCGTACCGTACAACCGTCATCTGTTTCTTTTAGCTTATGTCGTTGTTATTGCTGTTGCTTAGCAACAGGCTGGCATCGATCAAATAAACCTATGTTTTATCCTTTATCTTTCACTTGTTTGTGTCATTAGGTTGCGGCCATGCTGGAGCACTTGCCTTGAAGAATTTTTAGTCGAATGGACCGACCCTAATGATAACTTTTTTAAAAATATTATTTTAAGTCTGATACTTATATCGGTCTCTTTTGCCGAACCGTTATTTGTTATGTGGGCGTAAACACACCGACACCGGTTGTCAAGCATTAGTGGATGACAAACACAAACACACACACACACATATATGCTTATACACACACACACACACACACACACACACACATGTATATATATATATATATATATATATATATATAGAGAGAGAGAGAGAGAGAGAGAGAGAAGGAGAGAGAGAGACTAAGCGAGAGAGAGCGATAGATAGATAGATAGATAGATAGATAGATAGATGGATAGATAGATATACGACGAGCTTCTTTCAATTTCCGTTTATCAAATCACCTCAAAAAGCTTTGCTCGGCCCGAGGCTATAGTAGAAGACACTTGCCCAAGATGCCACGCAGTGCGATTGAATCCGGAACCATTTAGTTTGGAAGCCAGCTTCTCACCACACAGGCACGCCTGCGCCTGTAAAAAGTCTAGCCATGGTATCGGTGAGATGTTTAATTCCTTTCGGCTCTGCTGGTGTCTATTGTAGTTATAATGGTGTCTGTGGTTGTTTTGAATACCAGGTCGGTTGTGCCGAGTGGACCTATCTGTATTTCTCGGACTGTCCAATATGCCTTTCCTGTATGGAGGGTAATGGTGATAATTGTGGTGGAGGTAGTAATGGCGGTGACTATTGATAGCGGGTAATAGGGAAAGCGATAAAAGTTATTGTAGTCTTTTTTTTTTTGGGGGGGGGGGATTAAAACCTTTGTATCAGTCGCTTGCGCGCAGATTCCCCATCAAAGTCGATCCAGTTAAGACCATAACT
This sequence comes from Octopus bimaculoides, assembly GCF_046866305.1. Lineage (NCBI taxonomy): Eukaryota > Metazoa > Mollusca > Cephalopoda > Octopoda > Octopodidae > Octopus > Octopus bimaculoides. The sequence goes on along the minus strand of NC_142937.1, from coordinate 78,857,481 downwards.
CTCCTGTATATTTAGCATTACAATGTCTAATGGAACCTCTCTCTTTTTTAAACATAATTCGTGGGAGGTTTGGATGCTATTTTTGCAAGTCATGCGACCACGTAGAACATCACTCAGGGACTCGTAATTATGGTAGCAAGAGATGATAGCAGTGGTGATAACGGTTGTAATATCGGTGCTAGTAAAGTAAAAAGACCCCTTTCGGTCATGAATAACTGTGGGATTGCATCTAGAAAGTTACCCTCTGAGGTACAAGTCCGGGCAAGGTTGCTTATGGAAGACCAGCAGTCGCTCATACATACCAGTTTCCTCTCTCCATGCCACTGATGTTATCGAAGGGAAAGACAACGGCTAATACAGCTTGACATCAGTGATACCGCAACTTATTTCTACAGATGAGTGAACGGGAGTAACATGAAATAAGGTGTCTCGCTCAAGAACACAACACACAGCCAAGTCTAGGAATCGAACTCACTACCTCATGATGGTGAGCCCGACACTCTAGCCACTAAGCTATACGCTTTCACGTCAGTGGCAGTAGCGGTTTTTGCATTAGCGATCTGCTGCGGTTTAACCGTAGGTGAGCGCTTATTGGGCAATCACATGACTTTTAGGTGACTACGGTATGTAGCCATAGTGGGATATAGATAGGTCTACTCGATCACAGATGGTCTGACATTTAAAAACCAACCGCAAGCACCACACTACAGCTACATACCGTAGAAAGCTAAAAGCCATATCTGTGTCTGAGTGGTTGTTCATCTTTAGAATATGTGTAATAATATAGATGTTTTGTAGATGTAGGTCATTGTATAATCTGTTATAATAAGTAGTCGACAATACATTATATTTACACTCCCATATGCAGTAATGAATAGTATAGAGTGTGGTGTGGCAGTTCGTACGTATTGTGTTCTCTGCACTGCTCAATCTATTTCTATTTCTACTGCTCATTCTGTCCGTTGATACCAGTGGTGGATACTAAAAAGGTAACCTAGGTAAGTTAAGTCAGAAGGAATTGCTGAATCCTATCTACTTATTGTTGGTGATATGCACCTCAGTACATTGGGGCTAGCAAAGCTATGAATGTTGCAGCTATTTTTGTGTGTTTGTGTTCTTTGTGCTGTTGAGTACAGGAATCCATCCATCAAAATCATTTCCATACGATCAAGAAAACTGCTTTGAAATGTTTAATCCAAAATGTTGAAAATGTAATGAAATGAAGGTGATTGAAATCATTCCACACTGAAGAAGGCTACAGTTACAAAAACATCCACGGAAAGATTGATTTCGTAATATACAGTTCCATACCTGAACTTAAAGACTTAGAAAAATTTGAAGTAGAACTCGTTGACATTATAAATACAGTAAAATCTAAAGATTATAGAAGTAGCTGCTGCAACTAGATGCATGTAAACATCAAATCAGTTCCAATATCCGCTAAAACTTTTATATTGATCAACAAAATAATAAAACCCTTTATGTTTTGTTGTTTTCAGTTAAGTGTTATCCTCTGTATGCAACAGATGAAGACACCAAAAAAATAACAAAACAAAAACAACAAACGCCAAAATGTACACAGTAATAAAGAATCAGCAGCTTGTATATCAATAGATGATGTAACAGAATGCGTAGAAACGCGACAGCTAATAATAGTTACGAAATTTGACACAAGTCCAGCAATTTCGCCTGCGTCTAATGATAATAATAATAATTATTTTCTACTCTAGGTACAAGGCCCTAAATTTGGGGATAGTGGGTCAGTTGATTAGGTCCTGAACCTGGTCACGCAGCTGGTACTTAATTTATCGACCCCGAAAGGATTAAAAGACAAAGTCGACTTCCGCGGAATTTGAACGCAGAACGTAAAGACAGGGAAAATACCGCTAAGCATTTCGCCCGGCATGCTAACGACTCTGCCAGCTCGCCGCCTTTCTAATAATGATAATCCTTTCGACTAAAGGCACAAAGGCTGAAATTTCGGGGAAGGGATTCAGTCGATTATATCGACACCAGTGTTCAATTTGTACTTTCTTTCTATCGACCACAAAAGAATGAAAGGCGAAGTTGACCTCGGTGGAATTTGTACTCAGAACGTAAAGATGGACGAAATACCGGTAAGCATTTTTCCCGGCTTACTAACGATTCTTATTTCTTTACTGCCCACAAGGGTCTAAACATAGAGAAGACAAACAAAGACAGACAAAGGGATTAAAGCGATTACATCGACCCCAGTGCGTAACTGGTACTTATTTAATCGACCCCGAAAGGATGAAAGGCAAAGTCGACCTTGGTGGAATTTGAACTCAGAACGTAGCGACAGACAAAATACCGCCAAGCATTTCGCCCGGCGTGCTAATGTTTCTGCTAGCTCACCTCCTTACTAACGATTCTACCAACTAGCTTCCTTAGCTCGAGAATTAGTAATAGCACTGAAATAAGCTTATAGAGATGGCTTCTAAAGGAGCAAGTTCACCAAGTAGCAACGGTATTCCCAGGCGATCTGTTGCGTCAAACCTTAACAGTAAGACAGGAATTAATTTTTAATAAACAATATATTATTTAACAAACATTCAGTGCAAAGCTTTCGCGCATTTTCATCTCTTTTGTTCTTTTGCTGTTAACTGTTTCAGTCATTTGACTGCGACCATGCTGGAGCACCGCTTTTAATCGAACAAATCGACACCAGGACTTATTGCTTGTAAGCCTAGTACTTATTATATCGGTCTCTTTTGCCGAACCGCTAAGTTAAGGGGACGGAAACACATCAACATCGGATGTCAAGCGATGGTGGGGAGACAAATACAGACACACAAACACGACGTGTTTCTTTTCAGTTTGCATCGTCCAAATCCATTCACAAGGCTTTGGTCTGCTCAAATCTATAGTAGAAGACACTTTCCCAAGGTGCCACGCAGTGGGACTGAATCCAGAACCATGTGATTGTAAGCAAGCTACTTACCACACAGCCACTCCTGCACATGGTCCTCCTGGGCTTGGCCACTCCTGGTTCTGGCCACTCCTGGGCCTGGCCACTCCTGGTTCTGGCCACTCCTGGGCCTGGCCACTCCTGGTCCTGGCCACTCCTGCGACTGGCCACTCCTGCGCCTGGCCACTCCTGAACCTGACCACTCCTGCGCCTGGCCACACCTGGATCTGGCCACTCCTGCGCCTGGCCACTCCAGGGCCTGGCCACTCCAGGGCCTGGCCACTCCAGGGCCTGGCCACTCCAGGGCCTGGCCACTCCAGGGCCTGGCCACTCCAGGGCCTGGCCACTCCAGGGCCTGGCCACTCCTGCGCCTCGCCACTCCAGGGTCTGGCCACTCCTGCGCCTGGCCACTCCAGGGCCTGGCCACTCCTGCGCCTGGCCACTCCTGGACCTGGCCACTCCTGCGCCTCGCCACTCCAGGGCCTGGCCACTCCTGCGCCTCGCCACTCCAGGGCCTGGCCACTCCTGCGCCTCGCCACTACTGGACCTGGCCACTCCTGCGCCTCGCCACTCCAGGGCCTGGCCACTCTTGCGCCTGGCCACTCCTGGGCCTGGCCACTCCTGCGCCTGGCCACTCCTGCGCCTGGCCACTCCTGAACCTGGTCACTCCTGCGCCTGGACACTCCTGGTCCTGGCCACTCCAGGGCCTGGCCACTCCTGCGCCTGGCCACTCCTGGACCTGGTCACTCCTGCGCCTGTGTTTCATATTCTTTTATTCTTTTACTTGTTTCAGTCATTTGACTGTGGCCGTGCTGGAGCACCGCCTTAAAGTAATTTTAGTCGAAGAAATCTACCCTAGGGATTGGATTATTCTTTGTATTTATTCTATCGTCTCCATGTGCCGAACCGCTAATGTTACGGGGACGTAAACACACCAACATCAGTTGTCAAGCGATGGTGGAGGAACAAACACAACCACACACACACACACACACACACACACACACATACACACACACACGCACACACACACACGCACACACACACACACGCACACACACACACACACACATATATATATGTGTACATATATATGTATATATATATATATATATATATACGACGGGCTTCTTCCAATTTCCGCCTACCAAATCCATTCATAGGAGTTTGGTCGGCACGAGGCTGTTGTGAAAAACATTCACCAAGGTGTCACACAGTGGGACTGAACCTGGAACCATGTGGTTGGGGAGTAAGCTTCTTACTACACAGCCACACCTGCGCCTACATCAATAGAAATTTCCAGTCTAATATAATTACTGTCCACAATTACACAGATCCGTTTCTAGAGACAATAAAGAGGTACATAGATTTACGCACGCACACACACAACCACACTCATACACAGAGTTACACATATATATATATATTATGGAATCTTCCGTCATTAAATGACGGGTAAAAATTCCGCAATTTTTGGCGAAACCACACTGAGAATTTGTTTATAGTGATCAAATGTTTGTGCTGGCACATAAGCTCATTCCTTCCAACAAATCGATATTGCCTGTACAGAAGCACAATACGCTACACGTCAGGTGATCACAGAGTAACATATCAAGAAATGCAGTAGGCAACCGAAAACTCATGCAAACTGCAGCGGACCAATTCATTTACCCAAAGACGTAGTTTATAAAGCAACAGTCTCGCAAGTGAGACTGATCGAAGCAGACACACATATGTGCGACCATTGAAATTTTAAATCTGAATACAAACTCATTCTGGAGCATCAGCTGGATGGATGCAACGTTCCTATGCATCTCCAGATGCAATTGAAAATAACGAACACGAGCATAAAATAGAAACTAATAGTCTGTGCACCGCCTATATGATTGGTACCAGTATATTCCCTCTGTGTATCGCAGAACAATGCCACACACACAATAAAAACAACTTACTAAACAGTGAAATGAGACATTACGATGCAGATACCAAATGAAATCCATCATCCAAAAGTTGTCCTACACACACACGCACACGTGCGCGCACACACACACATAGACACAGGTAGAGAGAGAGAGAGAGAGAGAGAGAGAGAGAGAGAGAGAGAGAGAGAGAGAGAGAGAGAGAGAGAGAAATAGATAGATAGATATGTTACGGGCATTGGAAATACAGGGATGTCGACATCAACAGAATCATAGGAACGTCAGTTCTCCCTCAGAAATCACTCGAGCATTTGTAAAAAGAAAAAAAATTACATAAATCGAAGCATAAGTGGCTAATTCAGTCCACGAACGGGAAAATGACACACACACACACACACACACACACACACACACACAAAAAAACTCTCTCTCTCTCTCAATCACTCACACACGCACACAGACACATACACAAACGCACACACATACACAGACACACACGAACACACTTAAACATAGGAATACACTTTTATATGCATAGAGAAAAGTCATACTGCTATCCACCAAAACCACTAGACCATAAAAAACAAACACAGGATGTATGAATGAAAACATCGTTAAGAAAAACCTCCATTAAACTATAAAAACAAAACACGCATACGTCTAATGATTCGTAAAAGATCCTTTCTGTAGAAACCAGTATTAAAAAAGATACAAAAAGTACAAAACACAGAAACGTGCTGAATAAAACAAGAATCAGTTTCATAAAAGAACAAAAAAAAAAAAGAGAGGGAATTTGACAAATAGAAAATACCACCCACGATTCAAACAGGAAAATAACTCCCAAGATAACAAGTAGGTTTTAAACAATTAAGTTCATAAAATCATTAACAAATGCGTAAGAATAAAATATAAGCAACTAAAAATAACAAAATATAGGCAACCAATAGAATGTCGAAAAAGCAGCTGAAAACAAAACAAAAAGCCCTTAATTGAACAGAATAACAAAATATAAACTAGAAATGAACCAATTAAATAAATAACTGATATGGATAACGCCCCAATATAAAACAGCATAAAAACACCACCACACCGTAGACCAAACAACAAAATCAAGAAGTAGAAAAAGAACAAGCCTGTAGCGATGAATATAAAACAGGCATAGGTAACCTTTTTCGAGAAGCGGCCTCCATAAGAGTTAGCTCATTATCAGGAGGGCCGCACTACTAAAAATATTCAGGTTAATTTTTCGTTGGGCATGCCATTCAGAATTTCCCGCAGGCTGCATTTTCCCCGTGGTATAAAACAATAAATATACTGAGTAATAGTAGCAGTTCTCGGTTCGGATCTAGCTTTTATCATTACCAAAAATGTGCATTTTTTAAAAAACAATAAAAAATCTGAAAATTGGCTATAATAATAAAGTTTTCCAGTCTAATTGCTATGAAGGTATGATGTTGTGAAGAGAAAAATTAGAGTAAATGTTACAGAGGTTTAAAAACCGTAAAAAACTGTATTTTTTAGCCAATAGCGAGACAAATTTTCTGTGTTTAACGGAGCGGTGTCAACTTTACGGTTGTATCCTGTGAAATTTATAGTTTAGCGTCTGTGAAATAACCTCTTCCTTGTAGGTTTCTAAATAAACAAAAATACCTAATAAAATCAACATGTAACATCCTACTGCTTCTCTTGCCTCTTCATTGATTGTATGTTTTTATTTTTATTCTTTTTTTAATTTGTAATATTAATATATTTGTCTGCATCTGTTTACTTTATGCGTATTTCAGTATTATGGCTACCTGTCATATATTTGTGTATATCATTAATATATAAGTGTGTGTGTGTGTGTGTGTGTGTGTGTGAAAAGGGGCGTCTGTCTCCAAAACTTCAAAGTAGAGTAACAATTTTATGCTTGGATTTGTAAACTACGATAAGAATAACACTGGCCAACAAAGAATTTGTTTCAAGGAAAAGAATACCCATATCTTATATGTTTTTGCATGCAGAATTCAAAAATAATGTCAAATTATCTGTACTATGTTTACATATTCCATTCACCTTCATAATGCCAATAAACTGTATGAATATCGCAAACAACTTTTGCTATATATCAAAAATATGTAAAATATTAAGACAATTGACAAAAAAATATCTATAATAAAATTCTTATTGATAAATATAAATTTTTACTAAAACAAAACACGCGGGTGAAGTAAATCTCATGGTGTGAAGAATCGACACAACATGCGGGTGGAACACAACACAACGCGTCGTTGTCATGGTAACAAGCTGTTAATGCTTTGCTATCTGTTGATTGGCTAAAATTACCCAAATTTTCCCAACTTTAATTCCAAATAACATCAGATTCTATTGGCTTATGATATAAAGTAATTGGTTGATAGTAACCAAAATTCAGAGTTGCATCGATACACCAAAATTGAAAGCAATGTGAACAAAATTAAAGGAGACTCATATATATATATGCGTAAATATATACACATACATACAAACAGATGCTCAAGTAATAGACTTTCATTTGCTCTCATTCTGATAGGTGCACAGGGCTATGTAACACCGAGAAGCACCTCATATTCAGGCTATAGACTCTCATTTGATCGTATTGTCATAGGTACAGAGTTCTACGTAACACCAGATGGACAAAGAAATCTAGAAATGTTTGTATTCTTCAAAAACGGATAGAATAGACTGATTCGCATTCTCCAAGTACAAAAGACCAGAGGAACAGTAAACATTTGTAAAATACTTTTGGGATTCTCCACTTGAGATTCCTGGGTGAACATTTGCAAACAGTTACACATACAGATTGAATACATATGAACGTACACGTATGAACAGTAATTAAATATACATAACGGTGTTCTGTCGTGAGGCGTACATCCACGAGTGCAAGTTTACGCATACATCAAACAATACGGGTAACCCAAACTCCGTGAACTGTCTTGATTAAACAAAAGAGCATTACCACTTTGTTTAGCGATAGGCTTGATTTCTGCAAAGCAAAATACTTGAATTAACTCTCAAAGAAAGATACATACAAAGACATACATACATACAAACATACATACTTGTATGGTGCATACATACTTACATGCATGCATATATGCATACATGTCGCTAAAACAATACAGAATACCACCCGAAAAAACAAATGACTGTCCTGGGATAAATATAGAGACACCCATTTCCATTTTATTGAAAACATACACAAACATCAACACAGGGAGTAGTGAAAGCTTATTCCCATAAAAAATCCTATAAAATATAAACACGACAGACCAGATATTGCTTGGAACACACAAGAGAAAATGTGAACAGTCGAAGAGGTTGGCTGTCGTACTGATGTAAATATCTCTCCGAAAATCAGAGAAAAGGCGGATAACAGAGGGAATTGCTTCGAAATCTCCCAGCGTCTATACACATATTATAGATTCACATTTATATCACTAATGATAGGTGCCTAAATGGCAATGTAAATAAGATAGGGTATTTAGAAAAGAAAAGGAAACCAACCAGCTAATTCGCATATTACAAATGCACTCTATAAACGGAATGCTAAAAATATGCAAGACTTTTCTCTTAAATGTGAATTTGATTTTGTTATCTAAAAATGGAGCCGTGTATCTTTGTTAGAAACCAGCTCGTTCCTTACAGAAATACTTCAAATAATTAGCAATAGAAGACATCATACATTTATATACATATATACATACGAACACCTATATAAATAGACGAGTCATTGACCTCATCACCATTAAACACACGCACACACAGATACACACACACACACATACACAGACACATACAAATATATTATTACACACACACATGCCACTTTGTAGATACACACACAAGTGACTGCGCAGACACATCCGTACATAAGAGCTACTTTCTACTCCTCTCGCATGAAATCTCTCGTTTCTCATCTATTCCGACATACATATTCACAAAAACCACACGAGCGCGCACGCACGCACGCACGCACGCACGCACGCACACGCACGCACACACACACACACACACACACACACACACACACACACACACAGAGTAAACAGATACTCACACATGCTTACACATGTATACGCAGACCTTTAAACAAATCAAATATCTTGAATAATTAAGTCCTATTAAACAGAAACAATAGAGTATTGAATAGTTTACTCTCATCTATGCGTTATCGATTAGTTCGTTCTAACAGGGAATGTTTTCCAAAAACACACATTCATTCTGACCTAGTTGACTGTAACAGTTGACACCTCTCACGATGCTTTTATTTATTTTTTTTTATTTTTCAGAGAATAAATCTGTATTGTTGCTGTTGTTGATGCTTCAATACGAAAGAAACTAACAACAGTTAAAAGAATCCTGGAAAGAAAATTTAATAGACATTATTATTCGGAATGTAGCAAAGACAGCGAGCTGGGAGAATAGATGGACAAAATGCTTAGCGGCATATCGTCCCGTCTTTACGATCACAGTTCTTGTACCATCGAAGTCGACTTTACCGTTCTTCATTTCGAGGTCGATAAAATAAATATCAGTTAAGCACTGGGTTCAATGTAATCGACTTATCCTCTCTCCACCAAATTTCAGACCTTATGCTTTTTGTAGAAACAACTGTTAGGAATGTCACCACGAGAAAATGGAATGATCAAGTCTTGATTTCAGCAATAATAATACTAATAGTATAGTGAAAGCAGCGAGCTGGCAGAATCGATAGCACGCCAGGAAAATGCTGCTCGGCAATTCTTCCGTCTTTACGTTCTGAGTTCAAATTCTACCGAGATCGACTTTGCCTTCTATTCTTTCGGATTCGATAAAATAAGTACCAGTTGAAAACTGGAGTCGATGTAATTGATTTATCCCTAACCACGAAATTGCTGCCCTGGCGAGCTGGCAGAAACGTCAGCACGCCGGGCGAAATGCTTAGCGGTATTTCGTCTGTCTTAATGTTCTGAGTCCAAATTCCGCCGATATCGCTTTTGCCTGTCATCCTTTCGGGGCCGATAAATTAAGTACCAGTTGTGTACTGGGGTCGATCTAATCGACTGGTCCCCTCCCCCAAAATTTCGGGTCTTGTGCCTAGAGATGAAAAGAATATTTCATTTGTTTACAGATGACACGCACAAAATGACAGCTTCCAAATCCAGTTTTCAGATTGGGTAAAAATGATCAAACATTAAACCTCTGTGACATTAAAAAAAAAACAAAAAAAAAAAACTGAAGAAATGGTAGCCAAACAGAAAGGATCTGCTGTCTTCCACACTTAAGCGTTGTGAACTTGTGAGCGGAAATATCTGATTTCCGCAGTAAATGGGTGAATAAACTCATATACCAAGTCACAAAATCAGAAGAATTTAAGACCACAAAAACTTAATCATTTCCTCCTGGCGATGATGGAACAAAGTTGTATTTCATGGCAGGTTTCGATCTATTTTAAATGAATTGTAAATCACAATAACTTAAAGACGCATTGTCCCAATCTTTTATCTTTGTCTCTTTTACTTCTTTTAGTCATTAGACTACGCCCGTGTTGGGGCACCACATTGAAGAATTTTAGCCGAACGAATCGACTTTACTACTTATTGCTTTGTGAAGACTGGTGCGCTTTCTCTGTCTTTTCGGATCTTTTCTCTGAACCGCTAAATTACGGGGACGTAAACACACCAACACCGGTTGTCAAGCAGTGGTGGGGGGACAATCACAGAGACAAAGTCTCTCTCTCCCCACAAATACACATATTTGTATACGACGGGTTGCTTTTAGTTTCCGTCTGCCAAATCCACTCACAAGGCTTTAGTCGAAGCGAGGCTATAGTAGAAGACACTTGCCCAAAGTGCAACGCAGTGGGAGTGAACCTGGAACCATGTCGTTGGGAAGCAAACTTCTTAAGTTCATTTGTTTCCCCCATCAAATGAAATCTGTTGCCAAGATTTTTATAAAATGCAACCTGCTTTGTACCTGCCCCAAGCATATGAGATTTTAGTAGGATTACCTAGTTATACCTAACGTTTTGCTGTTAGACTTTTTCATCGCTGTCTGACGATGAGCTTTGCTCTCGAAATACTAAATATTTTCATCTTCATGGCAACTGCAACATTACTGATTCTCTTCTATCACTGTATTGATTCATTCACTGAAGCATCGACCACTTAGTCACTTAAAATTCTATTGATTATATTCCATTTCTAAGCTGTTACGTGTATATTTGTTCTGTGTATTTGTATGTGTTGTGTGTCTGCACTGTAGGAGTGTGTGTGTATTATACGTGTATTGTGTGTGTATGTGTGTGTGTGTGTGTGGTATAGTAATTTTGAGTGCAAGTATTGTATGTTATTTCATGTAGCAGGTACGGTTGTGTGGTTAAGAGATTTGTCTTGTAACTAGCGTTTCGGTTTCAATTCCTCTGTGGGGCACCTAAGGTAAGTGTCATGCATCATAGTCAAGGGGCGACCCAAGTTTTGTTAAGTGAGATTTGGTAGAGAGAAAACTGGGTGGAAGAACGTCGATGAGGTTGTTGGTGTTGTTGGTGTTGTAGACTTAATCTGCGATGTGGTCCGACAATCCGGCGGGAACCACAAGTGACTTTGGCGGGGTTCGCTCTATAGTAATTATTAAGACTAAATGTTTGGTCTGAGAATAATATCCTAGCTTTCTTTCCAGCAATTTCTGCGACATGTGGAAGTGTTTCGATACTGCCCGTCCTCCTCTTGTTATGTTTCTTATAAATAATTTATGTAAAATTGTGCATCTGCATTGCGTATATTCGAGTACGATATATGTGTATGTGTGTGTGTGTGAAAGAGAGAGAGAAAGAGAGATAGAGAGAGAGAGAGAGAGAGAGAGAGAAAGAGAGATATTATAATAATTATTTTTTTAAAGTCTGGTACTTATTCTATTTGTTACTTTGGCTGAACGGCTAAGTGACGGGGACGTAAACACACCAACACCAGTTGTCGAACGGTGGGGGGGGGGGAACAAACACAGCACACACACACACACACACACACACACATATATATATATACGATGAGCTTCTTTTAGTTTCCTATTTCTTTACTACTCCCACGGGGCTACACACAGAGGGGGCAAACAAGGACAGACAAACGGATTAAGTCGATTATATCGATCCCAGTGCGTAACTGGTACTTATTTAATCGACCCCAAAAGTATGAAAGGCAAAGTCGACCTCAGCGGAATTTGAACTCAGAACGTACCGGCAGACGAAATACCGCTAAGCATTTCGCCCGGCGTGCTAACGTTTCTACCAGCTCGCCGCCTTTTAGTTTCCATTTGCCGAATCCACTCACATGGCTTTGGTCGGCCCGAAGCTATAGTAGAAGACACTTGCCCAAGGTGCCACGCAGTGGGACTGAACCCGGAACCGTGTAGCTTCGAAGCAGACTCCTTACAACACTGCCGCACCTGCGCCTATCTTGTAATTTTTTTAATAGGGGTTCGTCAAATTATCATGGGTCTCCTCTCTTGACTCTCCGGCAGTTATTGACCCCACTCTTATAAACTTGGTTGAGTCTACATATCACGTGTATTTCAATACCATTGAAATATACGAAAAGTATACTACCTTCAATATAGAAAAGCCTCAATTATTCCCTAACTTTATTACTTGTCTGTCATATTAATATTATTATCTTTGTTCAGTTTCTCTCTATTTAACTTTCCAATTCTACCATATAAATTCGCAATGTCAGAATTACATTACTAAATATCAGCACAATAAAATAATTATATCAAATTGAGTGATGTCTATGCGATGCGTATATCCTAGTATGTGGTGTATACGTGTGTACGTGTGTGTGTGTGTGTGTGTATACGTGCGAACGTGTACATGCGTGCGTGCGTGCATGTATGTGTATGCAGTGTCATGAATGCGTGTTGTGTGTTCGTTATAACGTGTGATATTTGTGTGTTGTTCGATGCGTGTGTGTGTGTGTGTGTGTGTGTGTGTGTGTGTGTGTGTGTTATTTATATATTGTGTGTATGGGTATGTTCTTCGTGTGTTGTCTATGTATGATGCATATGTCGTGTTGTGTCTATGTGCGTGTTGTACATATAGTGTGTGTATGCCTTTGTGTTTGTGTGTGTGCATGTGTGTGTATATATATGGATGTGTGAATATATATATATATATATTATGTGAAAAAACTATATATGGATGTGTGAATATATATGTGTGTGTGTGTGTGTGTGTGTGTGTGTGTGTGTGTGTGTGTGAATGTATATATGTGTGTATGTGTGTGTGTTTAAATATGTATGTATCGTGCTGTCTACTCTATGCGTTGTTGTTAACCCTCCGAGGCTAATTTTATATACTTAAAACTCAATATTCTCTTACTTTCCATTATCAATTATGTTTATCTATATTATCTATTCTATCCTGTCTGTTTTAACATTTCAGTTCTTCTTTCAAACCATATTTCTATCTAGCACTTTATTGTAAATGGCAATAAAGAATTTCTATAGAAGAGAATAATATTGATTTCTTTGACGATATACAAAAACTAGTTTATATTTTTATTTTCGTTTTCATTTTCATTGTTTGTAGGTGAATGAGAGAAGCATTCGATTAATTGGATGCTGGTATGTTACTGGTACATATTTTGTCAACCCGCGGAAAAGTAAAACAGCAACAACAACAATAACAACAAGAAAAGAACAAAACAAAATCAAAATCAATTTACAAACCGAAGTCGAACCTGGTAGAGTATGTTAACTTAGAATGTGAAGATACGAAATTAAATAACGTGAGGTGTGTAGTTTGACGCTTGGGTAAATATATATTAACAACATCCATTGTAAGATAGTAATAATACATTGTTTATTTGCAACAATGATTTCGAACCCCTCTTCTCTCCTCTTTCTCCTGCTGCTACTTTAATAATAATAATAATAATAATAATAATAATAATAATAATAATAATAATAATAATAATAATAATAATAATAATAATAATAATAATAATAATAATAATAATAATAATAATAATAATAATAATAATAATGCAGTACCAGACAGCGGTTCTCATGGCTTCTTATCTTAACTGATTGGAGGTGCTATCATGTATATTGTTTCGTCTTGGTATGAAAGATGGGCTACAGTAAATATTCTGCTCAATACGACAGATTTGCTTGTCAGTTGCTTGACCTTAACTAGTTGAGCATGTCTCTTAGTGGCTGACAATATGTGCATCTCTGATCACGAGCAGAAGTAGTGGGGGAGCATCATAGTCATGTGTTGAGAAGATCTCTTTGGGGTTTGGATAAGTCACCTTTTGAAACATGAGTATTTCGTTCGACATCCTCAAACAACCTTTATTCAAGGACCTTTTGAACGGGATGGGTTACTCGACCTGAAGAAAATTCTAACTGGGTCCCACCCGCAAGGTCATGCGCTGTTTATCTTGATATGAGACCACTTTGTCGCGCACATATGGTTGTGACGCATGTGCCTGGTGTACCCTTATCAGACGGGTAGTCATGATGGGCATACTGGGCTTCGTATATTTTACTCCAGTGTCACTTTGATGGCATACTCTGCTCTCTCACTCAATAATAATAATAATAATAATAATAATAATAATAATAATAATAATAATAATAACAATCCTGTCTATTATAGACGCAAAGCATAGAATTTTGGGGCAAAGGATAAGTCGATTACCTTGATCCCAGTACTCAACTGGTACTTATTTTATCGACCACTGACAGGATGAAAGGCAAAGTCGACTTCGGCGGAATTTGAACTCAGAACGTGAAGATGGATAAAATGTCGCTAAGCATTTCGGCTGGCGTGCTAACAGTATTGCCAGATCACCACCTTATTATTATTAATAATAATAATAATAATAATAATAATAGTAATAATAATAATTCCTACTATAGGCAGAAGGCCTGAAATTTTAGGGGAGGGGATAGTCGATTACATCGACCCCAGTGCGCAACTCGTACTTATTTTATCGATCCCGATGGATGAAAGGCAAAGTCCACTTCGACGGCATTTGAACCCAGAACGTAAAGACGCACGAAATGCCGCTAAGCATTTTGCCCGGCGTTCTCACGATTCTGCCGGCTTCCAACAAAGATACACGATGGGAAATGGACGCTTCGTCTAACTTATAGCAAAAAAAAAAAATTATCAAACTTTGCAATGTTATGGCATTTATTATTTGCTGTTGCATCTCATCACTAGTTTTCTAGGATTGCACCGTTTCAGTATAACACAAATAAAAGTCATTTTATTCGGTGCAGGGTTAATGAGAGAACGCGTTCTTTGAATCTGAAGCATACAAATGCAAGAGTGCGTTTGTTTTCACTTTGTCTACGATGGCCATATCTTGCTGGGAAATCGAAGCCAAAAGAGATAGAGCGAAAGGAAGAGGGGAGAGACAGACAGACACACAGAGATACAGAGAGAAAGTGAGAGAGGGGGAAATAAATTTTGATGTACTTTGTATTACGAACTTCTACTCACAACCAACGGAGAGAGGAAAACGTTCGGTGACATCAAAAGATTCACCAATGTGTAGGCAACGGAAATAAAGCGATTCTATTGAAGAACAGAAGACCAAGT
>NC_142937.1:78822024-78837024 GCF_046866305.1 Octopus bimaculoides | reverse complement strand
GTATAGCTGATCATGCATGTAGACCACCTCCTCCTGTGGGATGAAGTTAAAATAATAGATAGAGAACACCACTGGAAAATACGAAAACTGAAAGAAGCAGCACATATGTTAGGACACAACAACCTCCTAAGCAGACCGAGTGCAGAAATGAACAGCATATGGGAACCGGTATTAAGAAAGGATAGAAAAATATTAGATTTATAAGCCCTAATATTCACTCCATAATTGACCACGGGCATATGTCGTAGTGGTTAAAAGCGCGGGCTACTAACGCCAAGATTCCGAGTTCGATTCCAGGCAGTGACCTGAATAATAATAATAATAATAATAACATCGATATGCTTTATGAAATTTCCCCAAGACACCTGATGAAGGCTGGAGAGTATATCAGCCGAAACGTTGTGTTAACAACAAACAAGATGAGTACAAATATCCGTCAAATGTAAATAATGAAGATAAGATCACTTGAGCAAGGAATGACCATGCTTCTTTTCTCTTTTAATAATGCTTCTTGTTCTTGTTTTTCTTTCAACCATGGCTGCGTAGTTATTTGTGTTGTTGTTTAATTTGTAAAACAATAAGGGGAGAGGGTTGCTAGCACATCACCCTCTGCCCACATTTTTCCCATCCACGTATTTACCACATGGGGCCCTAACAAAATCCGTTTAATAGGTATAGATGCAAATCTATCTAATTACTTGTCTTCTTCTAAAATCAGGCACAACTTAGCGATCGGTCGACTTACAACACCGTTCATCGTCTTGAGTTTATTTATTAGAGTGTGTTTCTTAACTTGACAACAAGGTCAAGGTGAGCTATGATTGGCTGTATGCAAATGAATTCGTTACTAGGATCCAGAACTCTCGTGGGAAAATCTTTCGCCTCCGGCTTCACAAAGTAGCGAATGTTATTTCGAAATTTCCTTCACTTAGAGAGATATTTAAATAAAGACTAGGAGTCTCTCACTCTCAGCTGTTGGATGGCGTTGACTCCATTAAGTTATTCTGTCCTTTGACAGGTTTCGTTTTTTATCCTGCAGAGTGTCTGACAAAAACTACCGCCCTTACAAAGAAGGCTTAGTTGGGCTGTCGGTTTAATGGCCGACGATCCAACATACATACATACATACATACATACATACATACATACGTACATACACACATACGCACATGCATACAAACATACATATATAAATGTCGTTGTCGGCACTCCGTCGTTTACGACGTCGAGGGTTCCAGTTGATCCGATCAACGGAACAGCCTGCTCGTGAAATTAACGTGCAAGTGGCTGAGCACTCCACAGACACGTGTACCCTTAACGTAGTTCTCGGGGATATTCAGCGTGACACAGTGTGACAAGGCTGACCCTTTGAATTACAGGCACAACAGAAAACAGGAAGTAAGAGTGAGAGAAAGTTGTGGTGAAAGAGTACAGCAGGGTTCGCCACCATCCCCTGCCGGAGCCTCGTGGAGCTTTGGTCTGGGAATCGAAACCGCGATCCTATGACCGCGAGTCCGCTGCCCTAACCACTGAGCCATTGCGCCTCCACACATATATAAATAAATACATACATACATACATACATACATATATACATATACATAAGTTATTCCATAACATACAAAGATATATAATCCTTTATTCTTTTAATTGTTTCAATCATCTGGCTGCAGCCATGCTGGGTAACGCCTCTTAGCTACTTTGTTCCCGGTTTATTCTGAACCGGAGTAGTTGCACATGTTAAGACCCCAGCTATAGATTAATTAACATATTAGAGGTTGCCTCCCGATACATGTGAAGACTAGATTCAGCGAACTTTGTGGAAGTAACCTTCATGATGCAACGGAGGGGACATCAGCTAGAGCAACGCTATCTACTGTGCAGCGAGCGAAATGGGGTAAGGAAGACAACTTGGTTACCTCCTACATCCGTTTCCACCTCCAATCGTCTTGATCTAATCTTTGCCACTGGACTGAAGATGGTCATAGGCATGAGAGCGAAGTTGACGGCGAGCAACACTTCTTCAAAATGAACCAAGTCACCGCACAAGTCATAAGTCATCCATAGGGAGGAGCAGATGGTCTTCGTCGCTCCGAGGGACGCACATATATTTCAAGCACTGGCCATAATGAAGCAACGTCTTTGCAGGTGTGAAGGAATGAATTATTTCATCCAAGTTATCTTACCTGTTAATTAAGATGGAGACGCCAAAACTATATTTTGCGCCAGACGCTGAGCGTTGGTATAGTGTACAATCCTTTATTGCTGTTGTTGTTGTTATTGTTCTTCTTCTTCTTCTTCTTCTTCTTCTTCTTCTTCTTCTTCTTCTTCTTCTCTTTCTTCTTCTTCTGCTTCTTCTTCTTCTTCTTCTTCTTCTTCTTCTTCTTCTTCTTCTTCTTCTTCTTCTTCTTCTTCTTCTGTATCTTCTTTCTTCTTCTTCTTCTTCTTCTTCTTCTTCTTCTTCTTCTTCTTCTTCTTCTTCTTCTTCTGTATCTTCTTTCTTCTTCTTCTTCTTCTTCTTCTTCTTCTTTCTTCTTCTTCTTTGTTCCTTGTTCTTCTTCTTCTTCTTCTTCTTTGTTCCTTGTTGTTGTTGTTGTTGTTGTTGTTCTTCTTCTTCTTCTTCTTCTTCTTTTTCTTCTTCATTTTCTTCTTCTTCATTTCCATCTCCTCCCCTCTCCCTCTCCTCCTTCCCCTTCCTCCTCCTCCTCCTCCTCCTCCTCCTCCTCCGCTGTTGCTGCTCCGCCCCGCTCTATCTTTCTCATTAATTCTTGTTTTTTCTTCTATTTCATATTAAGTCTGTCCACCTTAAACTAAAATACTTCAGTCTTGATAAGACTAAATTAGATAGGTACATACACGAATATTCATACTTAACTACATAATACATTCATAATATGTACATACATACATACATACATATATATATATATACATATATATATATATATATCAGTATATATATATATATATATATATATATATATATATATATATATATCAGTATATATATATATATATATATATATATATATATGTACAATCATACATACATATATACATACATACATATGTACATTAGCACCATAATACATACGTACATATATAAATAAATACATAAAAATGTACATGAGTACAATTATACATTCATATGTACATACATATAAACATATGTCCACATATATATGTAATTGCACACAAACATCTTTCATACATACATACATACATACATACATACATACATACATACAGAACGATAAAGTTCAATTGATTTTCCCACATTTTCGAATACTGATTTAGTTATAACCAACTTAAAATGGCGAGATATCTTTTACTCAACGCCAATTTATTGCACTGAAGATTATTAAGTCTATCTATCGTCTGCACACTTTTTTTTTTGTCCATTTGTCTTTTTCTTTCCTTTCTCGAAGCTTCATTTTTATTTTTAAATCCTCCTCTTTTTAGAAATCTACAGCAAACGACAACATTCACATAGAAATAGAAACAAAATCAACCAAAATATTAAAAAATAATAATAATAAATCTCCAAAATGTAACTAAAACAAACTAAATAATAATAATAATAATAATAATAATAATAATAATAATAATAATAATAATAATAATAATAATGATCATGATGATGATGATATAGCAAAGAAAACTGGATGAGAAATGGCTATAGAAAATGGCGGAGACGAAAAGTAACATTTCTTAACTAATCTTCTTTATATAAATGTGTTTTATCACTAAATGTTTTATTTTTTCCCTTTATTTGTGTCTCTGTTCCAGTGATGATAGTAACAGTGATGGTGGCGTCGGGGATAGCTTCTGGTTTTACTGTTTGCTGATAGGTTCAGATACTGTAATTGTATTGGTTATAGAATTTTTTCGGATTTACTTCCAACGATTTAGTTGCTGATATTGCAGCAGCAGCAGCTATAGTAGCAGCAGCAGCAGCAGCAGCAGCAGCAGCAGTAGTAGTAGTCGTTGTTGTTCTCATTAGCTATCATCGTTGTTCTTGTCGATGACAGTCGTGTTAAATCTTGTTCTTGGTCTTGTTTAAATATAATCTGTTTAAGCTGGTCGACGGTCTAAGCACTTTTAACGGTGGCAGTTACAGTGGTGGTGCTTGTTGATACTATGAATATGGGAGGGAGATTTTGTAGAAATGCTGTTAACGATGATGATAATGACAGTGAGGAAAAGGAGGAGGAGCAGGTGGATCAGGAGGCAGAAGAACACGACAATAGTATTGTCGCTTATGGTGTATCTCACGTATTTCTGAAACAATACTTCAACAGTCCGTTGAAATATCGTTCAACTAATAAAATATCTTGCAATTGAATCGCGCTCTTCGTCTTGACTGTTTACCTCTGAATGCGCTCTCTGAATGCCCTTGTTATTATTATTATTATTATTATTTGATGAAAACTCACATCTTATTTTGCTGAGTATGATGGAAAGTGCCAGGTATCCGTAGAAAGCCAGACTAAGGTGACACTTGTTTACTGGCATATTATTATTATTATTATTATTATTATTATTATTATTATTATTATTATTATTATTATTATTATTATTATTATCATTACTTCTACTGGAAGCACAAGGCCTCAAATTCGGGGGAAGGGATTAAGTCGATTACATTGACTCTAGTACTTAACTGGTACTTAGTTAATCGACCCCGAATGGATGAAAGGCAAAGTCGGCCTCGGCGGAATTTGAACTCGAAACGTAGCGACGGGCGAAATACAGCTAAGCATTTAGTCCTAGCGATCCTGCCAGCTCGTCGCCTTAATAATAATAATAATAATAATAATAATAATAATAATAATAATAATAATAGAAACAATTCCTATCATAGTAGGTGCCTTAGGTATAATAAAAAAATATTCAGACAAATACATAACAAAAACACCAGGACTTATAAATATATATAACATACAGAAAATTGCACTACTGGGTACTGCACACATCATAAGCAAAACACTTTCAATACAGTAACCATAAGAGCACCACAGCAAACCACAGCACATACCCAAGGCACACGGAGCTGCGCTCGGTAGTGAAGTGAAAGCACGTTATAAAAATGAAACTACTGAATAATAATAATAATAATAATAATAATAATAATAATAATAATAATAATAATAATAATAATAATAATAATAATAGGACTTACAAATATATATAACATACAGAAAATTGCACTACTGGGCACTGCACACATCCTACGCAAAACACTTTCAATACAGTAACCATAAGAGCACCACAGCAAACCACAGCACATACCCAAGGCACACAGAGCTGCGCCCGGTAGTGAAGTGAAAGCATGTTATAAAAATAAAACTACTGAATAATAATAATAATAATAAGAAGAAGAAGGTTCAGATTAAAATCAAAAACAGAAACACGAAGTCTTGTTTTAGCTGTTCGGCTTGAATGCCTGGCTTACAAAAGCACGGCCATAATAAAATAAAGAAACGAGAGGGTAACATCAACTGTACAACGTGCAGTTAGCGCAAAGGCACGATTGGTCAAATCGTTCCTGCTTGCGTCACTGGTGGTGGTGATGTTGGTCTGGCTGTTTTTTGCTTCTGAATAGTACTGCTGATGCCTGTAGTGGTGGTTGGTGGTGTTATTGGTGGTAGCGCAACTGATGCTTGTGGTAATCCTCGTGACAGCGGTGGCAGTGACTATAGTGGCAGCATTGATGATTGATGGTGGTGAATGATAAGGGCGGTGGTGGTGGTGGTGGTGGTGGTGGTGAGTGGTTGTAGTTGTGAATGGCAGTGGCGGTAGTGGTGGTGGTGGTGGTAGTGGGGATGACTAGCGGTGAAAGTAAAGGTGGCGAGTGGTCGTCATAAAGTTATGTAATTAAGCCAAAACTGAGCTAATGAATCGAAAGCTGATGGGCTGTTATTTATCGAGGATTACCTAATTAATGACCTGTTAGCTAATTTACTGATAGTTAATGGGAATTAAGTTGTGAGGTTAAATAGCTAATGAGTCAATAGTTTATATGGTCTGAAATATTTTAAAACGCGACAATGAGACAATAGTGCCGCAAATGGCCATCGAAATCGATAGTCATCAAAGCAGCCATTTTCCGCCCAAGTCCACATGGGGACATTCTCTGCCGTATAACTCATGGCATGGCTGCTTGTGTTGCAAAGATGCTAATTTCAATCGCAGGTTAATGATGGAGATGGATACATAGATAAATACATATAAAGAGGAATATAGAAAAAGAAAAGACGGTGACTGAGAGACGTATAGGATGAACGAGAGAGATACGGATTATATATGCGCATGTGTAGTGTGTGTATGTGTGGTGTATGTTGTGCGTGTGTGTGTGTGTGTGTGTGTGTGTGTGTGTGTGTCTGTGTGTGTTTGCATGCGCGTATGTGTGTAGACATTTCGAGAAATGTTATTCAATACATATAGTAAGTAGAGATTATTTATTCGGAAGATGCTGTTGATTTATTCTGTCCTTACTCAGAGTTTCTCAATACATTCGATCGTTCAGGAGATAGATAAACGAATGAAGGAATTTAATATTTCCCAAAGTAAAACTTCGTTCAGATTGGTTTTCATTTTTCGACAGCAGTCAGGTGACTGACTGCACCATATCCTAACGAGAGTATTCAGTAGATAGTGCATTCAGAAGGAGATCACAACAGAAGGGAGGGAGGCTGCTGTTCAATAACAATTTTCAAATAGAAATATTTTCTCTGAAGCCATTACAATAGAAGTTATCCTGTTTAAACTTAAGATTATTTGTACGGATCTTGAATAATCATAAAATATTCGTCTTTTGGCGGAAGAATAACAGAATCTTCGATAATTTTCGTGGTTGTGTTAGAATGTGATATTTTTCCGATAGATATAAACTTCATTTTTGGGACACTATTGAGTACGGGTTTGATGCAAACACGTTATTCTAGATTTGAAATTACATGGTCTCTTATCTTCCAGACATAATGACAGAGAAAAGTTGAATTGTCTTTCTACGGGCGCAAGCGTGGCTTTCCAGTCACATGGTTCCGGGTTCAGTCCCACTGCGAGGCACCTTGGGCATGTGTCTTCTACTATAGCCGCGGGCCGATCAAAGACTTCTGAGTAGATTTAAAAGACGGAAACTGAAAAAGGCCTGTCATGTATATGTGGGTATGTGTGTGTGCATGTGTGTGTATGTGTGTTAGCGTGCGTGTGTGTGTGTTTGTGTTTGTTCGCTTAACAACCGATGTTGCTTCGTTTTCGTCCTCGTAACTTAACGGTTCTGCAAAAGAGATCAATAGAATAAATATCGGATTTGGAGATGGCTTCCATGGGAGACGAGCGTAGGAGAATTTCATTTACGAGACGATATACAGAATGGTTTGAGAGACGAAGAGAGTCTGTTATTTCGGCCGGATCTTGGTAAGTGGGTTGGATGCAACCAGCTTCTACCGAGGATCAGAAAAATGTTGAAATAACAGTAGAAAATTTAGTGATGACATAGCACATTGCTGAGCTAGAAACTCGAGTGCGTGAGTCATGGGTGAGCCGTCACCTATCAACCAAATACCGTTCTTTTGGTTGCGGTATAGGATCTTTTTTGTTTTTGATGTTTGCGCATTGGTATTCCACTGTAGAACTCACTTGAACTTTGTAGACTAAAGAATCAGCAGAAAGTATTAGGAGTTGATGTGTGTTGGGACGGGTTGAAAGTATTTGTTTAACTCCATAGAGGAAAATTTAGTGCTGGGGACGAACTAAACATCAGTAACAAAGTTGAAAGACAAGCAGTGAAAAGTAAATATTCATACCTACACACACACGCACACACACACACTCACACACACACACACACACACACACATGCATATAGATACACATATTTATTTATTTACATATATGTATGCATATGAATACATATGTATGTATGTACAAATACATATATGTATGTGTGTGTATATATATATATATATATATATATATATATATATAGAGAGAGAGAGAGAGAGAGAGAGAGAGGCATATATATGTATATATATATATGCATATATATGTATATATATATACGTATGTATGTGTGTATGTATGTGTGTGTATGTATGTATATCTGTATGCATGTATGTATACACATAAATGTTTCCAAATTTTTTTTTTTTTTTTTAATCAGACGATAATTAAAGGCAGAGGTGGGGCTGGCGACGGAAGAAGTGATGAGGTTTTACAAGTATGTGACAAACTTAATTTAAAGACACGTATGAAGTTTGTTGAGATCGTTACGTTTGACTGAAGAAGTTAACGAGATGTGAATGATTTAGTTGTCAGTGTGTGTTTGTTGTTGTTAAACATATTTTTCTGTTCAAGCTGAATGAAGCGAGACAAACTGAGATAAACATTTATTCTAAGATTATTGTTGTTGCTGTTATTGTTATTACACTTGCTCCCCTTCCTTTCTCCACCACCACCACCGCCGCCGCCGCCGCCGCCGCCGCCACCGCCTTGTTCTGTTGTTGGTTATGCTAATTTTGTTGTTTTGTCTGTGCTGCTACTGCTACTGCTGTTGCAGCTACCGTTGTTGTTGTTGTTGTTGTTGTTGTTGTAGCTGCTACTGCTGCTGCGGTTGCTGTTGCTGTTTAGACTTAGGTCATCTCTGATCAGAGCAGAGGCTATGATGGAAGGCATTCTAACAGTGACCATTCACATTATTTTTCAGAAACTATTTCAGGACTACATTATCGAAGAAATAGCGTCCATTTTCCTAAAATGGTGAGGAGTTAATTGAATGGAATTCGGTTGCTGTTTCTATCAGATAAAACGACCATTTTAAAGTTCTTATTGTTGTTGTGTCAATTACAGAGACGGTTATTTTGTGTTGTTGTTGTTGCTACTGTTGTTGTTGCTGCTTAGTCCCACGTCAGCACTGATCACGCAAAACCTATAGTGAACCACATTAGCTTGGCATTGTGTACGTGGGACTATATTATTCAACGTGTCCATCTTTTTTTCCGATTTGAAGATGTAGTTGCTGTTTCCATTGAATACAAACTAAACCTGTAGATGCTGTTGTTACTGCTGTCTTTGATTAACTCCAGACCAGCACTGATTGGGCAGATCTGTTGTGAAAGGCGTTTCATCTCTGACCATTTTGTGCTTATTTCCTCGGCATACTATATGGATCCCTGACAGAGCTGGATTAAACATTAAGTAAAAAAGCACGTGAAATGTGTGTGTGGGTGGTGGGGGGCACACACCTCAGAGAAGGTAAATGGTTTACGGCACAAGAGAAATCACTTTAAACTTACTAAAATAATATTCGAAGTGGTTTATATGATCGGAAATACCATTTCGAAGTATTCATGGTGTCATATTGAGGATCTGATCAAAGACTTTGCAATTTAAATAAGCAGAGAAAACTTTTCAAATATAAATAAATTGGAAATATACATTTACATCTTATTCTTAGTTTTGCTTCATTTTGAAATAGAATTTATTTTGCTGTTTATTATTGCTTATATTTTGAATTACATATATATGGAGTGGTGGTGGTTATCTTTTAAGTGCTTAGGGCTTCTATGTGTATTAACACGGCCCCAATCCCTGGTCACCTTATCTAATATGTCCTTCTTCCTTTTCGTTTTAAGACGGTTGTGTAGATTTAATTTGATTTGAGGGAGATTTGGTTGCTCTTTCTTGCGTGTAGAGTGAATACATGGGGGCTTCCCCGTTCCTTAGAAAACATAACGTTACCCTTCATTCTCGACCATCATATCATTTAGGAAGGTAAACTGAAATGATAGAAGTGTTCATTCATTTACGCCACCCACGTTGTCCTATGACTTCAAAATGCTTAATATACTAAACCAGCTAATTATGAATTCGATATAATTGTAAATAGAAATAAAAACAACTGCAACAACAACAGCAATATTACAAATAGACCCACTTAATCGTTGGTATTTAGCGTTGCTTAGCACCAAATAAGCTCTGATCGATCAGACTTATTCTTTCCATAATATCCCGTCCATTTACGGAGTCGTCGAGGGCTACATTATATCATGTGTCCCCGCTTTTTTTTAAGACAGGAGAGCATAATTTGAGGGTCATTTCTTACTGGTATTTCTACTTGGTCAAACGCCCGCATGGTGGCACGACATAACTGATTAGAGTTTCAACTCATCCTTTAAATATAGCTTGAACTGGGAGGGATTCGATGAAGCTGTACACAGTTTCCTATCTAGAACTAACGAAGAACGTCTAGGCGGTCACGGGACTTGCTAGAACTAACAGCTAATTATCCATCAAAATAAAGTTTGTTATTTTGAAATAAGAAAGACACTTTGCTATTCACATTACTTTCGGTTTCCATTTACGTTGATACAACAAACCTTTTGTTAAGTTTTCTTCTACATTACCCCACTGCCACGTTACAAACTTAAGCAGTAAAGATGGAATCGTTTTGAACGCCATAGATTTCAGCCTGTTCAATTAGGGCTGACTTAGTTCTAAACAACAACAATATCCTCCAATGAATGCCAAAAGCAACAAACCGACTTTCCTACCTAGAAATTGGATCTGTCTTCAAACTGTTTAACTCCTATGAAGCCCTTAGAACAATTATGAAATCTGGATGTGTTCCAGGATGCCTCGTATACAATACAAGATGTCGTTTATGAAGAGGTTATCTAAGCAAGACTGGTAACAGATCTTCCTAATAGTAATAACACTAGTAGTTGTGTTTGATTTTTTTTTAAATCTCAGGTTAGTTTTGGTTGAGCAAACATATGATCATAACCATTCTAGAGGAACATCAGTCATTTTTTATTAGCTATACTGCACTGAGGACTATAATACCCTATAATTTCTGTCTATTTGTTTTCTATTTTGTAAAGCCGTGGTGGTGATAATGGGGTTTGAGAGGAAATTTTACTGCTATTTCTAACAGGTTGGTCGATCACTTAGAGGTTCTTTCGTTGTCTTGGAGGCAAAAGTAATTTTGTAAAATCAAATCAAAGAAAACCCAAGCAAGATACGGCCACTCCACAAACACTGTTCATTCTAGTTTTTGTGTTGGACTAACTGAACCATAGGTAATTATCAAAATCAATTCCTCTAAAACATCATGCACCGTCATCCATCTTTTGTACAAATCATATTTTACTAACATTCAAAGCTATTCTTATGAAAGAACTTTATTTTTCGAGCAACAAGTTATTATTTCAAACATTTTTTTTTCCATACGACTGTGTAAGTTCAATTTTGTGTCATGAAAAGGATCAGGATTTCCATAATGCAATATTAAACATAATATGTATATGTATGTATATATATATATATATATATATATATATATATATATATATATATATATATATATATATATATATATATATACTACGTAGATGTAATAGAATGAGATAAATTACTCAAGCTTTAGAGCTTTAATCCAGTGATTGGTAATCCCTTGAGCAATAGTAAGGTCATGAAACAGTTTATAAAGAAAATATTTGAATAAGATATTCGCTCGAAGTGATTGCGTTGAAGTGTGTTCCAAGCTAAGATGTAATTGCTTTTGACAAACAATGCCAAAAGTAATTTTAAATATGATGGGAAAACATTGATTAGAGAAGACAATAGATTCTCTAAGAAAGACAAAAAATGAGGGAAAAAATGGAATTATATTACACAAATAATAACCTAAACTGGACGCAAGTATATCAGTATGTAAGGCACACTAAAATGAATACATATACAGAGATGAGATTGAGTGACATGCATAAAATTTTCCGGGAAGCCAAGTAGATAAAATACTGAGCTCATTTGAATCTCGAGTTCAAATGCGCTGCAAGATTGTTTCATCTTGTTTCTGACAACAATACTTGGCCCTACATCATTTCACTTCTCTTAACGGCCGGGCATATATAACAAGAGTTATCTAGTTCAGCATCAGACCAAATTTGTCTCGTAGTATTTTGCTACTGAATCAGGACTCTGCTCTTAACCAAGGTCAAGTGAGGTCGTTGGTGTGCAATAATCTATTTCACAATATTTTTTTCTTTAGAAAAATCTATAAATTTGTGACCAGAAGTTAGTCAATTTCATCGACTAACCTGTCTCCCATAAGTTTGTGGCCTTGTATGTTAGAAACAATTATTGAGAGTGGTGGATTAGCAAGGCTGTGAAAATTCCTTGTGATATCTGTTCCGGCTCTTTACTCTCTGAGTTAAAACCCGCCGATGTCAATTTTGCGGTTCACTATTGATAAAATGTAACAGACGGATAGTTATTATAATCAGTAGTTTGTGCTTTAATCGGTTCAGTCGACTAACGTCTTCCTTTCAAATTTCAACTCTGTTTCTAAATTGAAACAGTTGTAATTATTATTCACTGTAGATGAGAAAGCGAGGAAATAAAGTAGCTTTTTGAATATAGTTCTTTTTTTCCCATCTGCTTCATCTGCATACAATAATTGGATACAGCTATTTCACACCTCACTTCCGAAAAGAAAACTATTTTAATTGCAACTCAAATTATTGATAATGATCACGAACAAAAGGGAAACACGTTTTAACATCGAGTTTAAAGATATCAAATAAAGATGTCAAAAATAACAATAGTATACATATGTCAAATGTAAATATGACAAACGAAATACAAAATGTTCTTTCCAAAAAGAAAAATTACCTTAACAGAGAACGTTTTGCTGAAAGAACAAAAGAACGACTACATTTTGTACACAAGTCTACTGCAATCCATCACAGAGGCACATGAGAGAAAGAGCATAACTTACCTTGCTTTCACAAGGCAGCGGATGTTTTCCTTGTTCCATTGAAGGAAATCTTGGAAACAGCCTTGACAAGTATTTTAAGAGAAATCTGATTCGTTGGGGGGAGGAAGAGCATATAGCACTGGATGTGCTTATATCTAAAAAAGAGGAAGTGCAAACCCAATTTGAATGTGACACACTTGTTCCCGAGCTACTACTATATGTTTATACAATCGTATCCTCGAATTGTCCCCTATAGAAGATGCCGAAGCGAAAATACTTAAAATTAACATCCAGCAACTTAGACAATACCAAGTGTTATTTCTAAACTTTTCACATGATGTAGGCTTTCCGTTGCTCACTGTAACACATTAGCTCCTCACAGAAGATTCTGGAATCACCAGCGATGAACAATACAGCAAATTAGAAGAGGAGGTATGTAATCAGGAATTGGGGTTTTCCGATTGACTTAAGGCGATTTTAAACTTCCTATACATGCGTAGCACTCTCTGGATAGCCGTAAATACAAAGGGGGATAATTTCTATAGATATTTTACTTCGATTATTGTGTGTTCCTTTATACTTTTTTTTATTTGTTCTTAGTAAATATTTATGTGAATACTTTTATATAATTTTTGATTTGTCCGTTTATATATTGAACATTACTCTTCACTTCCTCATCTTTGTATAACACATATATACCTCCACCACACACGTCTTTGTAAGGAACCTATTCAATGTTCTTTGAATTTTATTGTATCTCTTTGAATCATTATGGCTAACAGAGAAAACATCATCATCATTATTATTAAGGCGGCGAGCTGGCAGAATCTTTAGCACACAGGGCAAACTACTTAGCGGCATTTCGCTCGTCTTTTCGTTCTGAATTCAAATTCCAACAAAATGAACTTTGCCTCTTATCCTTTCGGGGTCGATAAAATAAGTACTAGTTGAACACTGGGCTCAATGTAATAGACTTGAAATGCTACATTTTCTTTTATATTTAAATGAACAAATCTTTATATTTTCTGAGCTTGTCAAATCCTTTTGCCGGAATATTATGATCATAAGGGATACTCATGTTAACAGACTTTATTATTTTGGTCTTTTACAACAATATCTGGTTTATAAGCTTTGATGGTTCTCTCTGTATGTCCTGGAAAGTCCCCAAAATAGTTCAATTTTCCCCCTCAGAGTGATACTTATAGCACTTGTCAACAGTTTTGATTTTATAATGCCAACATATTGACCTGTGTAGATATTGGCCAACTTTGTCATGTCTTGGTTTATACTCCACGGGTGCTAAAGCTTCACATTCAGAGGTTTAGTGTCTACT
This sequence comes from Octopus bimaculoides, assembly GCF_046866305.1. Lineage (NCBI taxonomy): Eukaryota > Metazoa > Mollusca > Cephalopoda > Octopoda > Octopodidae > Octopus > Octopus bimaculoides. The sequence continues at coordinate 78,822,928 of NC_142937.1, read as the reverse complement.
GTTTCAATCTCATCATTGTTGAATCGGCACTTTGCATCTACACCATTTTTCACCTTATTGGCTTGATAGCTCCAGTTTAATAATCTTTGATCTTGAGCAGCTAAGATGAAGCCTTCATTATCTGCTTTTATCCATGAGCTTCGCAACCACTGATGTGTGTGCTTCTGGTCAACACCAGCATGTTTGCTACGGGCCACATATTTTCCATGCAGAGGTTTCTGTTCTCACCTAATTTTTTCCTCGCTATTAATTTTACCTTCTTTGCAACAACAGCTTTCACACTTCCCTCAGGCTGTTCGGCTTGGGTATTCATTCATGAAATCAATAGCAAATATTTTGCTCTCCTTCAAAACAGAATGAAGCTTCTTACGTCTCTCGTGACTTTCAACTAGTTGTTAGATGTTCCGAGGTATTTGGCCACTCCAATTGTGGTATTCTAAGAAAGTTCAAACTAGATCAAACCTCGATCTCCCCGGACTCTGAGAAGGTAAAGACGTTCCATGTCTGCCTTTGAGTGGTGCATCTTAACGAATTTTTCAATCAATTTTCATTAATTCACTGATATTCTAGTCCAACACATTGAAGCTATAAGTGTTGTTGTTGTTGTTGTTATTATAATTATTATTATTATTATTATTATTATTATTATTATTATTATTATTATTATTATTATTATTATTATTATTATTATCATCTCAGTAGACATGTCTAGAAGATAAAGGTTAACATTTCGACTTTTGGCTTTCATTGCTAGCTGCAGCTGTGGAAGAATTATTGATAAATATTAATCTTTGATTAATCATAGCAATATGCCTATGGAAATAAAATCTCATGAACAGTAATGTCATTGTTTTGTTCTTGTTTTTGCTTCATTTTTAATTTGTTTCTGAAATGAAAGTAAATC
>NC_142937.1:78777024-78817024 GCF_046866305.1 Octopus bimaculoides | reverse complement strand
CTCTCTCTCTCTCTCTCTCTCTCTCTCTCTCTCTCTCTCTCTCTCTCTGTATCTCTGTATCTGCCTATTTCTCTTCCTGTCTCCCTCTATCTCTTCATATGAGTATCTGATGACTATTATACCATTGATTTTCTAGCAGCTTTGTTCTGTGTTTGTAATCAAGGTTCTGTATTTCTAGAATCAGTAATTATTATAAGATTCCATTGATTTATTCCAATTGCTAGCAGAATATGGTTCTTCTTTACTTGTTTTCTGATTGGTTGGCCGTTTTCTTTTGGCTTTGATTTCTACATTTTTTTTCATGCTTTACTTAAAATCATTTATTTATTTATGCATTTTTGGAGGGCTATATGTTGTTTTTATTTAGTAGCCGTTTTTTTCGTTTTATTATTATTATTATTATTATCCTTATTATTATTATTATTATTATTATTATTATTATTATTATTATTATTATTATTATTATTATTATGTTCTTGTTTTCATTTGAGATTTACTTCATTGCAAGTAAGAAATGTCATTTAGTCAATGTAGTAATACAATAGAATAACACTTACATACACCAACACACACACACACACACGCACGCACACACGCACACACACACAGTCATGCATATAGAAGTCTTAGATGCATACGTATATTTTAGTGTTGTTGCCTGGAGGATTGCGTGTGGCGAGAATCTGTGAATGGCGGCTGACTGATATATAAGATTCGAACGAATAAATAAAACTCTAATACGTGTTGTGAGCAATTTTTTTGCCGCTTGTTTACTCGACGAAACGCACACATACACACACACACATGCATACACACACACACACACACACCTGTACACGCACATGCACGCACGCGCACACCCACACAAATACACACAGTCACACCTGTACACGCACCTGTGCACAAACACAGACTCATAAATGTATGCATTCATGTATGCATCTATGTATGTATACACATACACACACACACACAAACGTATATATATATATATATATATATAATAGAGTTATTAATATTTCTAAGTCTCTCTAAAGGAGACTACGGCAGCGGTACTGGAAATTAATAGTTATCGCCAAGCCAACATGGCAGTCTCAAAATTAGGACGAAAGCTGCCGTGAATTAGCTCCAAGAAGCCATCGCCTCTAGCTAGCTATGTGACACACGAAACCTGTGTCCTTTATAACCTTCGAACAGGGGAGGTCAGCAGTGTCCCCCTGCTGGTTTGGCATCTGCAGACTAGACTAGTTTCAGGGTGTTGCCCCTTGTCAATGCAGAGTAGATATATATACATACATACATACATATATATATATATATTATAGATAGATAGATAGATAGATAGATAGATAGATAGATAGATAGATAGACAGATAAATAGATAGATGAATGGACAGATATATATATATATATGTATATATATATATATATATATATATATATATATATATATATATATATATATATATATATATATATATATATATATATGTATGTATGTGTGTGTGTGTGTGTGTGTGTGTGTGTGTGTGTATGTATATGTATATACACACACATGACAGAAGTAAATAGACATATTTTAGACATACTTATAATCATTAACATTTATTTAAATCTGCAATTAAATTATTTATTAATTATCATAATGCAAATATCTAATATTTAGTAGACATTCTCTTCGCACTTTTCAATGCAAGGACCCTATTAGGCATGTTACGCATCAGATGACCATTATTCTGTTGAGGAATTTCTTGCCACGTTTCGTGTAGTAATCTCAAAATATCTAGCTTTGAGGATGTCTTCTTTTTCTTCATATGAAGTGTCCTGTTCATTATGTCTCAGAGGTGTTCATTAAAGTTCATATCTGGTGACCATGGCTTGACCATAGAAGCTTTTGAATGTCATTCTCTTCCAGCCAATTTCGTGTCATTTTAGCCGTGTGACAAGGAGCCCCGTCTTCCTTAAATAAAGAGTCTGCTTTAATCATTTCCCCATTGGAGAAGATTGGAATGAGTCCTTTCTGCAATATGGGCATATATTTATCTGAGTTTATGTTTCCATCACACTCCACCAGCTATGATCGACTATTGCTCCAAACTGCTCCCCAGACCATCAACAATATCTGCCATGTTTCATTGTTAGCTGCAATTTCTTCACGTCAAGTTTATGATCACATAGTCTCCAGACCCACATTCGACCACTGTCAGAAAATACAGCAAATTTGGACTCATCAGAGAACATGACTATGTCCCAAAATGCTAGTGGCCTCTCCACCATCTCACTGGTCGGCTGATCGAAGAGGTGGCTTCCTTCTTGTTGCTCTGCCATGGTCGCCAAATTTGTGGAGATACCTGAAAGCTGTTCTGGGGCTGAAACCAAATTGTTCTGCCATGTCAGAGGGCTTGAAATGAGGATTACTCTCCACATTTCTCTTAATACGGCGAAGGGTTCTGTCAGAGGGCCCTGGTCGACCTGGGTGAGATGATGTGGACTTTCTCCACGCCTCTGGTGAATTGCAGAATCACTCTATTAGTTCTAGAAAGCGGGCTCTCAAGGTCTTCTGCGATTATACGCTGTCTAAATCCACTTTGAGATTGACCCACAATACAGCGTCTTTGAAATTCGGACACTTCCAAGGCTCCTTTTCTCCGTGGCAGGATTAAACAGTCGCATATAGAACCTGTAACATAAAAATGTAAAATAATAAAAAATATTAACCTTTGATATATGTAAAACGATTTTTATGGGTGTCTATTTACTTCTGTCATATCTGTGTATATGTATATATATATATATATATATATATATATATGTTAATTCTCTAAATGAAGTATTAACAGTAACTGCACGATAAAGTGTAGTATATTGCCACTTAAGTGTGGCTGACCCCTAGGGGTGGATATTACTGTTGCTTTTAGCCCCAGGAGGACATCTCCTCCAGCTGGCTTATCGACACACGACTGTGTCCTGTTTGCCAAGGGTAGTTATCCCTCTCACCAACATCTGCAGCACGAACGGATCCGGATTTCAGGGTTATTTCCCTTCGTCGGCGTCCGATAGCCGCTGACCTTGGTGAGAGAGACAAAAACCTGGCAATCTTATATCTTCTTTTCAAGTGAAATTCTTCACCTTTTCGATATCAGTGAAGAATTTCACTTGAAAAGAAGATATAAGATTGCCAGGTTTTTGTCTCTCTCACCAAGGTCAGCGGCTATCGGACGCCGAAGAAGGGAAATAACCCTGAAATCCGGATCCGTTCGTGCTGCAGATGTTGGTGAGAGGGATAACTACTCTTGGCAAACAGGACACAGTCGTGTGTCGATAAGCCAGCTGGAGGAGATGTCCTCCTGGGGCTAAAAGCAACAGTAACATCCACCCCTAGGGGTCAGCCACACTTAAGTGGCAATATACTACACTTTATATATATATATATATATATATATATATATATATATATATATATATATATATATATATATGTATGCCTGTGTGTGTGTGTGTGTGTGTGTGTGTGTGTGTGTGTGTGTGTGTGACGGTGTGTGTGTAATGAAGTACATTCGTACGAGACTTAGCGAGTAAAGTATCATACGAATACAATTCTTTATTCTTTATTCCTTTACTGACTTACTCCGTGATTAAGACACCAGAATTTCTAATTGGTGATAAACTTTGGATTTACTTATTGCATCTGTTACACGGAATTAATAATCTAAACGGGTTACTATAATCGTGACTGGAAATCCTGTTAGCCAGTGGTTTTGTTTGTTTTTTTTACGAAGATTGCTTATTGAGACATTTTTGCTTGGATTTATTTTTCTCAATATTTTTCTTCATTTAATGTATGTATATACAAGTATGCTTACAAAATATATAATTATATAAATATAATTATAAGGTCATTAATGAGTAGCGTCACATGATAGAAATAGACGCCAAATGGCTCTAAGAACTACATTGCTTACCACATTGACACGGGCTGAAAGCGAGAGTAGTGAACAAAAAAGACTTTTTTAAAGGGTTTAACCATAGATCAATTTCCAGTTTAGGGATGTAAATCCCTTTATTGTTATCAGTATGGTACAATTCAATGTACATAATTATAAACATGTGGCATTACTCATTAGTGCCCTTACTAACTATAATTATATTTATATGATTGTATATTTCGTATTAATTGTTACCTATATGGTTTTATGCTGGCTACTTTATAAAATCTTATAAAAATTTTATCCTTGATTATATCTAGTATCATCGTCAACGTTTGAAGCAGAGACTGAAAGTGAATATAAAGAGTCCGAAAAATCAAATGAAGAATCCACACAAACAAGGAGGAAATAAAGCAAAACTGGAACTGCACCCAAGTTAGTAATATCTTCCAAGCTACCAACCTTAAAAGCAGCAACAGTTTGTCGACAATTATCTCAAGATGGAATCACTGTCGAGAATTTTCCCAATCTGGTATTTACAGATCGACTATCAAAGAAGCTGTTAAACTAAAAGAAATTTTTTTAATTAAGAAAAAATTGGTCATTGCATTTTGATGGTAAATATATTGGCGACCAAGAATACCAAGTGCTAGTTTTAAAGAATGAACAAAAAGAATTTAAGTTAGAAGCACTCCAATTAACAAACGGAAAAGCCGATGCGGTTGTGAAAGGAATAACAGCTGTTTTAGATGAATACAATTTATGGAACTGTGTAACGATGATTGTCACTGATACAATGAGTTTGAACACTGGAAAAAGAAATGACATTGTCACTCAGTTGCAAAGATTGTTTGCTCAAAAAGGTTTGAAAGAACCGCAATTTATTGGCTGTCAGCATCATATCCTTGATAGAGTTTATCGTGTTGTAATGGATAACGAACTTGGAGAAAAAAAAAGTCATCTCCCAATATTGAATATACATTCATCCCAGAGATTCTAAGTAATTATGAGAAACTCCAGGCTAATTTCAACAATGGTGAAGAAATGATTACTGAAAAAGCAGGATGGCGAGATAACATGAAATTTCTATTTCATTTGACCAGAGTTTTTCGTTTCTTTGAAGAAACCCTCAAATTTCCTACTGTAAAGTTTCCAAAAATACCCAACTTAATAATACAAGATGGAATTCTCGAGTAATACTAGCTCTTTCGGCATTTATTCTTCTACCAGAGAAAAGAATTTTGCTTCTGAATGTTTGTCGATTCATCTCTTACAGCTGGGCAAATGTTCAACGCACATGATTATCAGACGTTCACATAACTGCATAGCCTACAAGTTCATAAAAAGAGCATTGAACTCTGGAAAAATATTTTGGAGTCGAGAACCATCACAACTGGAAATTCGCAGAGCAAATCAGAGTGCAGAACGGGCAATCAAGTGTCTTGAAGATGTTTATGATGTTTGTAAAAAGAAGGAGATACACTACAGCTTCGAATTATTTTACCCAAGAAAACTTATAAATTCTTTATTGTGCTTAAAAATTTGCTAACATTCAGCACCCTTTTTCTTATAGAGTTATTTAAAATTGCAATTAAAACTATAAAGTTAAAAATATGCATTGTTTTTAATTGTGTGTGTAATCGAATGCTTGTAGTCTTAAAACAGCCTAGCTTCGAACTTTTGCATAGAGCAATTTCAATTCAGTAATCTTAAAAATGCATAAATACATTTTTATTCCACATCTCTTTTGCGTTTACAAGGATTTGGGCAGCGAAAATTCTGAAGTGTGGATCTAGTGCCACCTAGTGATTATAGTTTTAAAAGCCCACAACTCCGAAACTACTTCAAGTAGGAAGCTGAAATTTCAGATATACTACTTCTGCATTGCATTGAGTCAGCACACCAAGTTTGGTAAAACTTGAGCAGGCGTTATGAACCCAACTAGAATTTTGCATGATTTGGGTCAAAAGTGGTGATCGATTTCTTAAGTTGGGGGTGACGTTTTTCAAATAAAGCAAAATAAATGTGAGTTTCCTGACTTATATATATATATATATATATATATATGCGTGTGTGTGTGTGTGCACGCGCATATATATATATATATATATATATATATATATATATATATATATATATATATATATATATATATATATGTACAGGAGCAGGCGTGGCTGTGTGGTATGAAGTTTACTTCCCAACCACATTGGGGTTCAGCCCCACTGCGTGGCATCTTCGGCAAGCATCTTCTACTATAACCTCGTGAGTGGATTTGGTGGACGGAAACTGAAAGAAAACCGACGTGTGTGTGTGTGTGTGTGTGTGTGTGTGTGTGTGTGTGTGTGTGTGTGTGTGTATGCTTGTGTGTATTTATGAATGTGTATCTTTGCGTTTATGTTTCTTCCTCACATCACTTGTTTTTTTTTTTTTTACATTCCTGTAACTTAGCAGTTCGGTAAAAGAAAATCGATAATATATGTACCGAAAGTACTGGCATCGATTCTTTCGGCTAACCCCCTGAACGGTGTTAGCATTGCCGCAGTTCAATGAATGAGACAAAGGATAAAATATAACAGTGTCGAACGATGGTGTACGAAAATGAAAAATTGAGAAGAAGAAGAAGAAGAAGAAGAAGAAGAAGAAGAAGAAGAAGAAGAAGAAGAAGGAGAAGTGTTACATGCCCTTGACTAGAATAAGTTGATAAATAACCACTGCCACAAGAATTCGATAATTACTCATGGAGACAAAAGTGAAGAAGGAATGAGAAAGAAACGAACAAAAAGCAAACAAAGAAATGAATGAAAATGGGAAGAAAAACACATTAATAAATAAAATATCAAAAGGAGAAACACGAAGGAAAGAAATAAATATGTTTATTTCACTGTTTTTTTGTTTTTTTTTTAATAATCAAAATAATTTTATATCTTCTTTTCATTTAAACGGCAAGGTTAGATGTTCAACTTCTATCGCGATTGTGATGAATGCATATTTGATATTATTAATATGTAATTGATCCAACTGTCAATATAGATGGTTATTGCTTACGGGTGACTGCAAGGGGATGGAATGGAATAGAATGGAATGGAAAAGAGCAACTGTATATGATTATTATGTTGTGATTTCTGTGTTCTCATATATGTATAATTTGGAAACTCTCTGTCTTTTATTTCGCTCATTTTTTTTTATGTATGTATGTATGTATGATTGAATGAATGAATGCACGTTCGTATGCATCATATATATCAATTTATGCACACACAAACACACACACATTTACATATATCATGAAATCGTTTGACATTGGAAACTGATCCAATGTCAGAGACCTATTGAACATCTGCTCCATCTACACCCTCTACCAATGTAGAAGAATATGGAAATAACACACACACACACACACACACACACACACACACACACACACACACACATACACACATGCATATGTATGTAAATAACTCTCTATATATGAATATATGCATACATACACATACATACGTATTTGTATGTTTATTTATATATGTATATATTTGTACACACACACACACACACACACGTGCACGAGCACACACATACACACAAATATATATTTATGCTTATACATGTATAAAACTGTGTACTCTTACATTTGAAGCATTCGAGAAAGCTCAAACTCAGAAAACTTTCGCTGCGGTGATTGTCTCAGAAGAGAAATTCTCCTCATGGGCAACATGTGGTAAAAGTCAGCAAACTGTGATATAAATGTCATTGGACAATAGGACACATATTTCTGCATTGTGAAACTTCATCAGCAAAACTCATCGAACCGTTTGTCCATGATCCACTCATAACTAATATACTTATATGTAATCACAGCAAATACTATATTTGCTGGTATGGGCAAAACTTGGTGATTTTTATTTAATTTATATATGCTTGTATGTGTGTAGACATACATATACATGTATACACACAGACATACACGTGCATACATATACATACATATAAATAGATAGATAGAGAGATAGATAGATAGATAGATAGATAGATAAATATATATATATATATACATAGATAGATAGATAAATAAATAGATAGATAGATAGATAGATAGATAGATAGATAGATAGATAGATAGATAGATAGATAGCTGCGTTGTTCTTTATCCCTTTGGATCAATGAAAGTCTATTGGTTAGAGGTTTACTAAAAATCTGTAGCTTTGGTATGTAATCGTTTTTGGAGGAATAATTAAATGCAGTTTTCCATTGCTTTTTCTTAATGAGATCTTTTTAACGAGGCACCATTTTCGCAGCTATGTGAATACCTGCCTGGGCATTCAGAACGTAAAGAAGTATTTATGTCGACACTTGAACGGTTTTGCCTATTACTGTCACACACACACACACACACACAAATACACACAAACTTGTGTGCGTGTGTGTTTGTATGTGTGTGTGTGTGTGCGCGCGTGCGCACGCGCGTGCGTACTGAGGCTCGCGTACATACATACATACATACATACACAACTAGGTACACAGTCGCACACATCCATGAACATATATATATATATTTATATACATATATATATATATATATATATATATATATATATATATATATATATATATATATATATATATATATATATATATATATATATATATATATATATATATACACACACTTATATGCATGTATATATATATATCATCATCATCATTATCATTATCCGCAACTCTATGCAAATTTTGTCTTTCCCCATCCTTCACAGTAGCAACCAGTATACATAGATCTATTCACTGTCCATCAGTGACGCACGGGGGCTGCAACAGCAAATGCTGTTACGATTGGGACTGGTAAATGAACTTCAATCAATGTTTTAATAATATTTGGGGAATTAAGACCAAAAGAATATTTTGATCAATACATTGATTTCAGTATTAAGTTAGTATCGGCATCGCAATGGCCGAATCGATAAATTACTCGACAGGCATCTAAGGTCAGAGGTTTATGTATCTTGACACCGTCTGTGCGTTCTGATCCCATACAGTAGCATGTATGCTCAACAAATGAGATTTTATGGCCCCGCTAAATAATGTAGCTGTGATATAAGCTTATGTATAAATAAATGCTCTATGTCCATATGTATTTAGTATCATGGTGAAATTAGGTCCCCGAGGGAGTGCTCGGTAGGTGGCGGCTGGGATCGAACAAACCATAACATTGATTTTCTCACCTCTAACTTATAAGCTGGCGGTGATGATAGCCGAAGGGTTCTTGTCAAAATATATACAAGACTTGACTGACACTGTTCATTTACGTAACAGTAATAAAGTTATAAACTCGACACTCACGATTGATTCACATAATGCTAACAAATTTGACTCAAGTAGTCATTTGCATACTGATAAATAGTTGTAAATATGACTGACACAATTTATTTGTATAATACTACAAACTCCACTGCTATGATTCCATTACATACTGACACAAGGAGGTGAAATAGACAAGCATTTCATTAGGGAATGCACCACGGAAGGGCCTTGAGAAGTCAGATGGAAATGCTTCCAGTATACTGCTCTCTTCTATTACTACAGTACTCACAGAACAGAACTTGAGTAGAGATCTCCAGCAAGCTGGTACAACGCCGCCAAAAAGAGCATCTTTGCTCATTCGACTTTCTAGAAATTACAGCTAATTCTTTCGTAAGAATTAGCTGTTGTTGTAGATGATTGCATTTCTCTCCGGAAAAAAAAAACGAAGAGAAAAATTGAGATGATCACTGCTGGCATCTATTTAGTCATGTGTCTGCTCGATTAGAATCAGCCTGGAGCTAAACAACAACAAAAACAATAACAACAACAATATTGAAATCTAAGTTTCAGTAAATCTGAACTCATAAACTATGAGCAGATAGTGAAACAGCTTATCGTCTGCAGCCAATCAAATCCTAAGAGAACATGAGTGATTATTGCTTGAAGGCATTTTCCATTAATTCCACAAACGAGTAACACTTTTTGAAGTGTAACTTTTTAAATCATTTATCAAACTTCAACTTGTTGTATGTTGTAGTCAAAGCTGTTCCAGAAACCATACGACAAGACCATGTGTACGTAACCCTATTGTTTAACAGGAATATGCACACACAAAATATGGCCGATAATAAAAAGTAATAGGCTAGTGGCGTAATATTTCCAGGCACAGGTGTGGCTTCCCAAATACATGGTTTCGGAAATATTCCATCAATAGCCTCTTGGGTAAGTGTCTTCTACTAAAGTTAAGGGCCGACGAAAGCGTCGTGAATGGATTTGGTAGATATAAAATGAAAGAAGCCTAAGTGTGTATGCGCATGTGCACGTGTGTTTGTGTCTTTGTGTTTCTGTTTGTCTGCCACTACTGGATGACAACCGGTGTTTGTTTGTCTACGTAACATTGTGGTTCAGTTAAAAAGACCGACAGAATAGTTACCAAAAACATGTACTACATTCGATTTATTCTACTAAATCATTCAAAGCAGTGCTCCAGTATCGTTGCAATCCAATGAATGAAACAAGTAAAAGATAAAATGCATAAAATAATTCTAATTTAAACTCACTACTTTCCCCTTAGTGGGAATAACAAAAATCGTTTCTATTTCTAAAACAATTCGTTACTCTATTTCATTTCTTGTTTCTACTTCCTTCTTTCTCTCTCCTAATCATTCTGATTTAAAATGAAGACAAATATTTGGATAACATAATTTATTAAATGGCAACCTACTTACTGCTCCGTTACTCTATGCTGAAAACATACAAGCTACAGAAATAGGCTATTCATAGGTACAGGACTAATAGGAAGTATTAAATATTAAATCTGTACAAAATAACATTTTGAGTTTGATATTCAATGATAATTTAAAAAAATATATATATAAAAAAGAAACAAAATAATTTCCATATACATTCCTCTCTTATATCAAAAACTGTATAAAGCAATAACTAATCGGCTTAAATTTATCATCATAAACCTGCTTTGCTCTTCAACAATCGTCGCCGTTATGTATCATGTGCATTAACAGTCGCTGATGACACTACAAAGTCTTCGCGATTAAGCGCGATTCTACCATTGGATGAAGTTATGGCGTTACTTCGTTCTGATTTTCTCAAAGTGTTTTATTGGCAGAGATAATGGGGTGGTTTGTTATTACTTTCCCAACTGGATGACCTTTGGCCCACAAGGAACTCATCCGCCCATCGATAGGTCTTGCTTTTTGTCCTGCTGTATGTCCAGCCACTTCCTCAACTATACAACACGATATTTAAAACAAAAATTTGTTTTCTCTTTCATATGAAGTACAAGATCTGCTTTTACATATTTAATAAAAATAGTTATTTTTTCCTATATAGGAAAAAATTTATGAGTGAAAAAGCATTCCCTTATGGGAAAAATATTGTCTAATATAGATATATTGTTCGTTCATGACCATTCAAAACGAATAATAAATCACCCACATAGAACGAATTCGAGTACAGAGTTAAAATTGCGTCCTTGATATGAAGTTTATATCAGCGTATCAGGTGACGTTTTACTTTAACCGTCCTCCAGCATAGGGGATAGCCTTGTGTTCCAGTTAAAATCTGTGAACCCTAAATTTTGTGAGATACGGTAAGTTGGCTCTTTGACACGGCTTCTATGCTCAGTAATCTTACAGTCTGATATATAAGGGATTAATTCAGTAGGGTCTCTTATGTGCAATACTATGGGCTGAGAAGCTCTGATTAACCAGATATTATCCATGAAATGAACCGGCAGATCTCCCTCTTGCCGTACTTTTAAAATTAAAGAGATCAAGAAATAATTCCAGTAGCTCAACGAAATAAAGACGATGCTGATAAAAGAGGATCCTAGAATTATGATTTGAAAATTGTGATCAGCATATCTTTGTTCGGTGCATGAGGTGTTTTACCAATGCTGTTGCTGTTGTTATTGTTGCTCAGGTTAATCTAGACTGAGAAAACCGATTATCCAAGGTATTGTAGCCTTGATTATCTCATTCTGATCCCAGGAATAAGATGTACGTCCCTTTTCTTTGTTTTCAAAACGCAAGACGATTTAAGCAGAAGTGTTTTAACCCATCGGTTTCGAACCTTCATATAAACTCCACTTAGCTAAGAATATCTTCCATTCTTCTTCCAGCTGTGATCAGAGCCCTTCCTTATTTGCCTGAGCTATAAATAAAAAATAATTAAGGGTGAGGGGGTTTTGGCTGCTATTTTTGACCATCTACATCTCCATCGTTGTATCACTTTCTGCAAAGCGGTCCTGGCAGGATACTCGCCTTCCACATTAATTCAAAATCAGGAACTTTGGAATGGAGGGGTATGCGTTCTATCAAACTATTTTGGTGTGTGTGTGTGTGTGTGTGTGTGTGTGTGTGTGTGTGCAACATTGATTAATCGATTACTGCCATAAATCTGAGATTAATTATTAGAGATTTTGACAAACATCAAAGCATGATAATGATTACTAACATAAGCTCAGGGCTACAAACATTTTGGGGGCAAGGAAGAGTCGATTATATCGACCCTCGACCTTTAGGAGGATGAAAGACAGAATCGACCTGGGCGGGATCTTCACTTATATTTAGTTCCCTACGGATTCTTCCACTCTCCACTCCTTGTACTTCACTAGCAGTATTTCTTCTTTGTCAACTGACTGAATTCGAACCCAGGAGATAAAGGGATATAAGGCCGCTATGCATTCTGTTCACTGCTTTACTGATACTAACATTCTACCATCCTCATCAAAATAACGATGCCTACAATCTAACATTCTAACAGGTATTTTTATGTAGTAGTAGTAGTAGTAGTAGTAGTAGTAAGTTAGGCACAAGGCCAGGAATTTTGAGGAAAGGTTACATCGATCCCCAGTATTTCACTGGTATCTAATTTATCGACCCCGGAATTTGAAATCAGAATGTAAGATTCTGATTTAATCACACTAGCATCAATTGACACCTGATTGGTACTTTGTTATACTGAGCCCGAAATGATGACAAGTAAAGTTGACTTCGCTGAGATTTGAACTCGGAACGTAACCCCCACCCCCCACCGGAGGAAATGACTTATAATATGGTATTTCAAGTTCTGACGATTGCAGTAATAATAGAAGAGCACTCCGTCGGTTACAACGACGAGGGTCCCAGTTGATCCGATCAACGGAACAGCTTGCTCGTGAAATTAACGTGCAAGTGACTGAGCAATCCACAGACACGTGTACCCTTAATGTAGTTCTCGGGGAGATTCAGCGTGACACAGAGTGTGACAAGGCCGGCCCTTTGAAATACAGGTACTACTCATTTTTGCCAGCTGAGTGGACTGGAGCAACGTGAAATAAAGTGTCTTGCTCAAGGACACAGCGCGTTACTGGGAATTGAACTCACGACCTTACGATCGTGAGCCGAATGCCCTAACCACTAAGCCACGTACCTTCACTGCAGCAATAATGATAATAATAATGATGGTAACAATACAGATTTCTTACGTTTCATGGTGGACTTAGTGTCTTTGGAGAGTGGCGGTACTCTTTGATTTCATCGACGGTATCCATACGCCAAAAATGATGCCTTTCATCATCATCATCATCATCATCATCAGCAGCAGCAGCGGCATCATTATAGCATTTGCCGTTACTGCCATCACTTACCAAACATTGGTTATTAAATAGTTTCCAGTGAATCACCAAATGGATGACATTGGGCATTGCATTCAAGTAACCATAATTGAATATATTCGTATAACAATCTACTGCTTCAAATCTTCTATCCGTATCTCCCTCTTCTCTCTCTCTCTCTCTCTGTATATATGTGTGTGTGTGTATGTGTATAATATATATGCGTATATATGGTATATATATATATATATATATATATATATATATATATATATATATATATACCGGAGTAAGCACATGAAATGTGCAACAAGGTGGAAAAAAGAGTACTCAAATACCAGAGGTAGAGTAATATGCTGCTTTTAAATAAAGTATATATATATATATATATTTATATATATATATATATATATATATATATATATATATATATATATATATATATATATATATATATATATATATATATATATATATATATATATATACTTATATGGTGTATGTATATATATAGATATATACATATACATTGCATATATATATACATATATATATATATATTTACATGTGGTTGTGTAGTAAGCAGCTTGCTTACCATCTACATGGTTCTTGGTTCAGTCCCACTGCGTGACACCTTGGGCAAGTGTCTTCTACTATAGCCTCGGGCCGACCAAAGCCTTGTGAGTGGATTTGGTAGACGGAAACTGAAAGAAGCCCGTCGTATATACATGTATGTGTGAGCATATATTTGTGTGTCTGTGTTTGTCCCCCCCCAATATTCGCTTGACAACCGATGGTGGTGTGTTTTCGTCCCCGTTACCTAGCGGTTCGGCAAAAAAGCCCCGATAGAATAAGTACTAGGCTTACAAAGAATAAGTCCTGGGGTCGATTTGCTCTACTAAAGGCGGTGCTCCAGCATGGCCGCAGTCAAATGACTGAAGCAAGTAAAAGAGTAAAATACATACATACATACATATATATATATCCATCCATACATACATACATATATATATATCCATCCATACATACATACATATATATATATCCATCCATACATACATACATATATATATATATATATATATATATATATATATATATATATCCATCCATACATACATACATGCACAGACACATAGACACATGGATGTGTATATGCACACACCTTCTTAAGTGTGCATGTGTGTTGTCTTCTTCCTTTGAGGAATGTAGATAACAAGAACAATGTCACATTTTGAACTCGAGAAAAATCTGACATAATCTTACAGTTCGCGCGCGCACACACACACACACACACACACACACACACACACACACACACACACACACACACACACGATCTTTGAGATTAGAGATTTACGTGTGAAAATATAAGACACTTGCTACACAAAATACACACGTTCATCTTTAGCTTTGCATTTTGACATGATTTCATTGTCATGATCCTCGTCACCGCCACCATCATCAGCAGCAGCAACAACGGCATGAACAGCCATTGCCATTGAGAACCGTATTAACAGTAGCAGCAGCAGCAGCCAAAGAAGCAGCCTCTTTCTGAACATCATTATGAAGATCTTTTCCATTATTTGAGCAGGAGTACGTAAAATAAGATTATCGCAGAAGGTAATGTCTATGAATTGTTAGCTACAAAGATGAAACATGTTTTATACACACGCGCGCGCGCGCACCCACACACACAGGGCACGTGTACGTGCATACATACATAATACATGCATACATAATACATACATACACAGGTACAAACGTACGAATGTGTCCATACATATGAAAGTATGACTATGTACCAATCAATCTCGTTATTGACACATTCACACGGGCACATACACAGAAGTCATGTGTATGTGTGTGTGTGTGTGCGCGCGTGCGTGCGCGCGTGCGCGCATGTGCACGCGTGCGTGTGTGTTTGTGCGTGAGAGTGTGTACATGAAGAAATATATATATATATATATATATATAAATAGATAGATAGATAGAGCGTAGGTACACACAGAGAAAATGTTGATCTATCTATCTACCTATCTTTCTTTTTTCTTTCTTTCTTTCTATTTATCTATCTGTCTACTTATATATCTTTCTCTTTCACTCTCTATCTCTCCCTCTGTCTGTCTCTCTCGATCTCTCTCTCTGTCTCTCTTAACAAACACGCTCTCGCACATAACTAGTGAACAGAATGTCTTAACATATATATATATATATATATATAAATATATATATATGTTTGCATATACATATATTTGTATACATATACACACGCATATATATATGTATATGTATGTACATACATACATACAGATAGATAGATAAATAGATAGAAAGACAGATAGAAAGATAGATAGATAGATAGATAGATAGATGGATAGATAGATAGACAGTAGATAGATAGACATATTGTTAGGCCAAATCGGTGAAACATTCAATTCCATTTGTCATTTTAATTGAAAGATGTCTTCATGAAATTTTCCTTGAAGCAATGGACAAACGAGAAATATAAATAAAAAGTATTTAAATAAACGGAAAAAAGACAGCACAATAAATCTAAATAAAAAATTTTTCAAAAATGTATACATACATACATACATACATACATACAAACATACATATATACACATATATGTGTGTGTATATATATATATATGTAATTGTATCCATCTATACATATATACATATATATACAAATACACATCCATCTGTATATGTGTGTGTGTGTGTGTGTGTGTGTGTGTGTGTGTGTGTGTGTGTGTAATTGCAACCGTCCATAAATATGTACGTATATATATATATATATATATATATATATATATACACGCACGCACACACATATATATATATACACAGATATATGTATATATATATATATATATATATATATATATATATATATATATGCATATACATGTATATATATATATATATATATATATATATATATATATATATATATATATATTTACATATGCATTCATGAATATATATATACACACATAAAAAGATGGCGTTGTTTATGCGTTTTTGCATTTAGACACGTGTGTGCATGTGTGTATTGGTAGACAGATATGTAAATATTGCATATGATTATATATATATATATGTGTGTGTGTGTGTGTATGTATATATATATATATATACACACATATATGTATACATATATATATACATACATATATATATATATACACACATGTATGTATTCAAATATATATTCATATATACATACATACATACATACATACATACATATGCGCTTCCGTACATCTGTAACGAGAATTGAAATAGACGTCGTTTTCGGTTAAAGCGATCGAAATCGGCGTTGAAATTGAATTTCTGAATTCCAGTTTGCTTGTGACAAGAACCTTCTTGATTCAGGAGAGAATTTTTAATGAAGGAATTCTTGATTGATGTCGTTTGATTAGTTTCAAATCTCAAATAATTTTGTTTTACGTTTTTTTAATTTAAAAAAATTTTTTGTCTATACTTTTTTTTTTTGTAATATATTTTGCAACTTTTCTGTCTTTTTGTATTTTTTTTATTGTTATTTGAATTGATGAGTTCGTCTGGAAAATTGGACAAATTTGATCAAAATTACAAATATTTCTATTGGTGAATATTGTGACCCTTCTTCACATCGTTCTCATTGTTGTTGTCGTTGTCGTCATCATCATCATCATCATCATCATCATCATCATCATCACCAAAATGATATTTTCCTTTCCTTTCTCTTCCTGCTTCTCTTACTCTTCCTTTACCTTCTTTTTCTTCTCGCTTTCACCTCCTCTTCCTTCTTTTCATCATCATCATCATCATCATCATCATCATCCGTATCGTTATCTCCAGTATCAATAATATCATCACTGTTATATATCACATTGCAACTGGCACACAACCAACATCAATTGTTGTATTTTTTTCCGGCTCTTTACATTCTGAGTTCAAATTCTGCCGAGCATTGCTTTGCTTTCCGTTCTCGCGTTGATAAATGGAGCCGATGAAATCGACATGCCTCCTCCCCAACACTGCTGGCTATTATTCTTATTGCCGTTGTTGTTGTTGCTGTTGTTATTGTTGTTGTTGTTGCTGTTGTTATTGTTATTATTAAGGCGGCGACCTGGCAGAATCGTTAGCACGCCAGACAAAACGCTTAGCGGCAATTCGTCCGTCATTACGTTCTGAGTTCAAATTCCACCACGGTCGACTTTGCCTTTCATACTTTCGGGGGTCGAGGAAATAAATACCAGTTACGCACTGGAGTCGACGTGATCGACGAGCTCCCTCCACCAAAATTTCAGGCCTTGTGCCTATAGTAGGAAAGATTATTATTGATACTGTTGTTTTCGGCGCATATGGCAGCGTATATTCCGTAGGCGAAAAAAAAAAATGCCGTGGTAACACCGTCTTTAACTTGCTATCTTTAACAATTGTGATCATTCTACCTGCGTGAAATAGAAACCCAAAGGAGGAGATGTACTAGACCAACGGCTTGAAAGTTATTGCGGGAAAGCAGAATATCTGTACAATTAGACAACGTTTATTCGCATCATTTACACTGGACGGATATGTGCCCCCATCTTGTTGTTACCGCAGCGTTTCGGTTGATTTACTGTCATCAGCCGAAACGTTGTGCCAACAACAAACAAGATGAGGACTTCCTCATCTCTAGATAGAACAGAATTAGACCACGGCTGGGCGTCAACTATCAAGAGAATTGCTACTGTGAGGCAACCGCCTCGTCGACCTTGATCGTTGCACTCTTGTACAACGCTTGCTACCTGGCGTGGAGACCCGAAGAGGCAGTCTGGGGTGAGGGTGGGAGAAGGTCGACGCCAACCGCCTTCTTCACCGTCCAAGGATTTTGTTCCGACAAGTGGGATCTCATGAGCAGGCCTTGGAGTTCACTTACGAATGAGGTAGACATGATTACTGAATAAGAACGGTGAAGGGTCGACATACGACGGACAGCAGCAGCAGCAGCAGCAGCAGCAGCAGAAGAAGAAGAAGAAGAAGAAGAAGAAGAAGAAGAAGAAGAAAAGAAAGAAAGAAAGATAGAAAGAAGAAGGAGAAGAAGAAGATGAAGAAGAAGAACAAGAAGAAGAAAATGAAGAAGAAGAAGACACGACAAAGAAGAAAAAGAAGAAAAGAAAGAAGAAGAAAGAGGAAAGAAGAAGAGAAAGAAGAAGTAGAAAGAGGAAAGAAGAAACGAGAAAGAGGAAGAAGACAAAGAAGAAACAAGAAGAAGGAGGAGAAAAAGAAAAAAGGAGGAGGAGGAGAAAAAGAAAAAAGGAGGAGGAGGAGAAGAAGAAGCAATAGAAAGAGGAAAAAAGAAACGAGAAAGAGGAAGACAAAGAAGAAACAAGGAAAAAGAAGAAGAAGAAGAAGAAGAAGAAGAAGAAGAAGAAGAAGAAGAAATAGCTACAATCACATGAATCAATAAGGAAATCTCTTCATCGTCAGATCGTGTCTTCTCATTACAGAAAAATGACTCTATATCCTCTATGCAAGAAATCTGGGAACATGGTTCTCCTCGGTTCCTTACACGTCGAAATAAAATAAAGACAAGACGGTTATGTTTCCAATGCCTTCGAGCCCAAGAATGCTCTCGATCGTGAAATGCTTGATTAGGCCTCTCTACCTTGGGCTGAGCAGGAACAACAAATATATTCACTCCGTGGTCAACCACCATCACAAAAAATAAAAGCCAAATTACTTTGAAACAACACAGGTAGGTATTTCCGAAAACAAAATGAAAGAAGGGAACACACTGGAGAATATAGACCTAGATAACCAAACGTCAGAAGAAAATAATAATAATAATAATTTTTTTTTTTCACGCCCTTCTCAAGCCTAGCCAGGCTCATGGGCCCGGTTTCCCGGTTTCTATGATGTATGTGTACCCTGGCAGCCGGACGGGACGCCAGTCCATCGCAGCGTTACTCAAGAAACAGGAAGAAAGAATGAGAGAAAGAGTAAAACAGGGGTGGTCACCCCCTCCACCCTCCTGCCGGAGCCTCGCGGAGCTTTAGGTGTTTTCGCTCAATAAACACACAGAACGCCCGGTTTGGGAATCGAAACCGCGGTTCTCCGACCGCGAGTCGGCTGCCCTAACCACTGGGCCATTGCGCATCCTAATAATAATAATAATAATAATAATAATAATAATAATAATAATAATAATAATAATGATGATGATGATGATGATGATGATGATGATAATAATAATAATCTATGATGATCACAGTCCAAACGCTTTTAAATATAGTTTTGGTCGATCAATCTACTTGAAGTTAACAGCAATAACAACAGCACCAGTAGCAAAAGCAAGTCATAACAGCAGCAGCAGCAGTAGTAGTAGTAGTAGTAGTAGTAGTAGTTGATTCTACTAAGTCACATGTCCTCGTGTAATTTCAGGGATGATACAAATAACTGGTGTCTACAGGTAACCGAACTCGCATATTAGGTGATATATTACCAGATTTCAGCATATTTTTCTCAGTAGCAAGTTATGGCTATTTTATACATATAT
Organism: Octopus bimaculoides; assembly: GCF_046866305.1. NCBI lineage: Eukaryota > Metazoa > Mollusca > Cephalopoda > Octopoda > Octopodidae > Octopus > Octopus bimaculoides. The sequence goes on along the minus strand of NC_142937.1, from coordinate 78,796,929 downwards.
AGATTATACAATAAAACAATAATAAAACTTAGTTTTCCTTTTTTTGTGTGTAGAGTATGTTTTGTGTACACATAATTTACTGATGTTCAATCAGACCGAGATATTTTCTTTTATTGATATGTATCGGCATAATAATCGATTCATTTCTCCCCAATGAGGTTTTCAATACTCTTTGATATTCTTCAATTACCCGAGTTTCCTTATTTTCATACGACATGAAAATGACTTTCAAACACACACACACACAAACGATTTTAACGCATGTTACCTATCTATACATATACCTATCTATACATATACATATATTCATGATGTATGTATATATGCATACATATATAATGTATATAATGTGTGTGTGTGTATATATAATATATATATATATATAAATTTACATATATATATATATTTATACACACGTATATATATATTATTGTATAATTTATATTTACCGTATATTATTTGCAAAAATCTTGCAGATAGAAGTGCTACCACTTAAAACGTCTGCATACCGAACACTAACAGGTTTATGTGGCAATCAGGAAAGAATGCACACTGTTTCGGGCCTACGATATTGACGATTTTCTTATATTCCATCCCATTCCCCACTGAGATGAGGTACCGCGCCTGCTTTATCGACTCAGAACCCCTACTACAAAATATAATGATTAGGTATGGAAATGGTTCCAACAAGACCAATGTTTCATCTGTAAAAAAACGCAACGTGAAACACCCACTTAAAAGTTGTGAATTAATAGAAATTTACAATAGTTTAAAGTGGCCGAAGACATTTGCACGGTACTGTGTGTGTGTGTATATATATATATATATGTGTATATATATATATATATATATATATATATATATATATATATATATATATATATATATATATATATATATATATATATATATATATATATATATATATATGTATGTATATGTGTGTGTATGCCTTTGTATCTGTGGCTGTCCTCCAAACACAGCTTGACAACCGGTGTTGCTGTGTTTGCATCCACCTTAACTAGCGGTTCGGCAAAAGAGTCCGATAGAATAAGTACTAGGCTTGAAAAAAATAAGTACTGGGATCGATCCATTCAACTAAAAATTCAAGGCGGTGCACCCAGCATGGCCGCAGTGTGTGTGTTTGTGTGTGTGTGTGTGTGTGTGTGTTTGTGTGTGTGTCTATATACACACATATATATATATTTATATAAAGAGAGAAAAAATGAGAGAGACAAACTGAGATTGAGAAGTAATAAACATATAGTTAACGTAATTGGGATTTTCTTTTATCAAATACATTGACTGTAATTAATATTATTATAACTCTTCTGACTTTTTTGAATTATCGGCATACATAGAAAATATTTTATTTTATTTTATATATATATACATAAGAGCCATTTTAACGAGGCGTCCTGCCCTACTCTTCGAAACGCCTGTGTTAGAATGGGGGTAGCTGATGAAGGAAAATGTTCTCTATGTGGCCTGTGTGTGTTCTGTACTCTGGTTATTATTATTTTTTTGTCTACGTTTTGTTTGCAATGTCCTGTACCCAGATATGCACCTATATATACAGGTAGACGTAGGTATGCACATACCTGTACGTATATATGCATATACTCATTTATTATTTGTTTTATATATATATATATATATATATATATATATATATGTATAATGAAATGATATATTTTTTATGTATTCCAATATATATATAAATATATATATATATATATATATATATATATATATATATATATATATATATATATATATATATGCTTTATAATACTGACATACGTAGAAAATAAAGTAGTCCGTCCTGTAATGGCTTGATCAAACACACACACACAAACACAAACACAAAAAATATCATTCAAATATTATTTAAAATAGCTATGTATTATCATTTGGCTGTTGAAACAGGCGCATATTCACACCATGGATTTACGTTACTCTTCTATACGTCAAACGAAATAGCTAGGAATACCAGCCTTTAAAAATCTTAAAGTATTGAGTTTTTATTTTAAATAATGAAATCTAATATTTTAGTATACAAAGATGGAGTCTTCAAAATTATCCAATGGTACTTATATGACGGCGAAATTCGAAGTTTTGTGCATGTGTGTGTGTTTGTGTGTTTGCGTGTGCATGTGTGTACGTTTGTCTGTGTGTGCATGTCTATATATATATGCATATGCATATATATATATATATATATATATATATATATATATATATATATATATATATATATATATATATATATATATAAAAGTATATATATATATATATTTAGATAGATAGATAGATAGATAGATAGATAGACAGATAGACGGACAAATAGATAAACAGACAGACAGATAGACCGACCGACCGACCGACAGACAGACAGACAGACAGACAGACAGACAGACAGACAGACAGATAGATAGATAGATAAATAGATAGATATATACACATTCACATACATGAATGTATATATCATGACGGGAAATATATGTCTGTATAGATGAAGACACTGCTGTCCAAAAATATATATAAAGCATATACACATCTGTTCTTTCACTCAGCTATTCAGAATGAATAATTCACACACACACACACACACACACACACACACACACACACACACACACACACACACACACACACACACACACACACACACACACACACACACACACATGTATATATACACTTACAGCTATAAACACAAGTACATACTGGCACACACAAACACACACACATATACAGTGACACAGTGTGTGTGTGTCTGTCTGTGTATATGTATGTACAGCTGGATAGATATACATATATTCATGCAAATTCGAGCATTAATTCACTCACACTTCTATAGAAATGTCCATCCTCTCTCCTCTCTCACACATGCTTTACTCATATCCAAAATATCTGTCATCTGCTGTTTCATATTTAATTCTAACATCTTTGTCCTCAGTTCTCTCCGTCTCTCTCTCTCTCTCTCTCTCTCTCTCTCTCTCACACACACACACACACACATACACACTCTCTCTCTCACCTTCTTTCTCTTTGCTATTCTCACCTACTACACGCACTTGTTTGTATCGGCATCAGCCTGATTGATTTGTTCGGCTGGCAGCCAACAAGCTGTTAAATGTTCGATCAAGCAACCTTTTCGTTAGCTGTACAAATAGTTCTCCTCCATTCAGTATCCATTTTTGGTCAGTTAAGTCGTTGTTTCACACGTTGTGTCTTTTCTTAACGGTGAGTTAGCAGTGAATGTGATACTGAAAAAGTGAAAGTGGCTTGTGAACAAAATCATTGAACGCCGCAAGTGAGACAAGGCAGTTAAAGTCTGGCCAATGAAGTTGAAAAGAAAGTACTAATAGATAGACACACACACACACACACACACACACACACACACACACACACACACACAAACACACACACTCTCTCTCTCTCTCTCTCTCTCTCTCTCTCCCCTCTCTCTCTCTCTCTCTCTCTCTCCCCTCTCTCTCTCTCTCTCTCTCTCTCTCCCACACACACACGTACACACACTTATAGATAAGTATCTATCTCTCTTTCTAGATGGATGGATGAATTGATGGATGGAGGGATAGTGGACAGACAGACAGACAGACAGACAGACAGATAAGCCTATTGCTCTGCAATTGATCCATATATCTCAGGCTATTTGCATGCTATTATTTATAGCTTTACATGTGCTTCGAGATTCACTGTTCCAAAAATAAATAAAAAGAATTAATTCACCTTCTTTCAAAAGTTTATAAATTCCTATGATGTCACCAATATATATGTGTGTTTGTGTGTGTGTGTATGTGTGTGCGTGTGTATGTATATGTACATACATACATCGAACCCTCCATACATACATACAAACAAACATACATACATACAAACATACATACAAACATACATGCATACATACATACATACTTACATACATACATACATACATACATACATACTTACATACATACATACATACATACATACATGCATACACACGTGCGTACGTTTCTGTGTGTGTATTTTATATAAAAACAAACTAAAGGGGTAAAGTTGGAATCATAGGAAGTGACGTGTCACATAAGTTTCTGTAGTGTATAAAAAAGAAGGAAGTGACGTAGAGGCTTTTAGCGATCACTGAAGCAGAGCAGCAGCACCATTGAGACACAAGTGCTTTGGCTGGTTTCACTGAAGCGAAAGAAAGTGATATATATATATATATATATATATATATATATATATATATATATATATATATATATATATATATATATATATATATATATATATAGAGAGAGAGAGAGAGAGAGAGAGAGAGATAGATAGATAGATAGATAGATAGATAGATAGATAGATAGATAGATAGATAGATATACATATATATGTGTGTGTGTGTGAGCTTGTGTGTGTTAAATTTCATGATTTTTAATGCATCCATATTTTAATTACACCTTGATGCTTGGTGTACAGTCAACGGTGTTGGAGAGCATAAGGATTAAATTTGTGGATGAGAAAATGTTAACTGACACGGAGGAGTGGATGCCACTTTATAATGGAGAAGAGTTACTTGTGTCATGTTGATTGGCGCCGGGTATCAAAATACCGATGCTTGGACTATTGCTCAACGCTCTATGACCGCTCTAAAGGCTGTAGTGCGTGACATGAGCATATGCAACGGTGACTACGAAGCTGTGGCCAGCAGGAGGAACACAGTAGGCGTTCTGACAGCCTACGTACGCCTGAATGTGTACCCAGATCTTTGAGTAGATTATTAGGTTCAACTCAGACGACTATGTGAAGCTGCTGGAAACTATGATGAATCCCTACCTGGAGAGGATTGCTGCTGGAAGGTCATGATTGCGAGAGCAGGATACAACTCTTTGCCACACTACCGAAAAGAGTCAAAAGTGGTTGTCGTGAAATTTCTATGACTTCACCAGCTACAATTTCTGGACTTCTAATTCCCTGCAGTTTACTATGTATGGGACCCGGTTGGGAAAGACACCAACTACTCTGTCTCCAAGACACCAAGGAGGAGCTAATGGCCAAGACCAAGGAAGATGTTCGGAACTTTCCCCGAAACACAGTGATGAACGCACGTACCAGGTTCCGGAACCATCTTCAGGCTGTGGTGGGAGCTGAGGACTACCTTGAGTAAACTGCTATCTCCTAGCCATAATCTAATTGCTATACTCTAATATACTTTGTTAAAATACATTTACGTTTGGATGGGCTATTTTTTTCTTTTCCTTTATGCAATCTGTCAAATTTATCCCGAACAACCTGTATATCACATGGCTATGGTCTACATGTAATTGTATCAACTTCATTCATATCGAAGGGAAGGATCCGCTTTTATATACACATGTATGCATATACGTATCACTGTCACTGTATCGACCAGATTATCGTATGTTGTCATGCACTGCTGGTCACGATGAACTTACTCGCATTTTCGCAACTTTCGAATGATGCATCCTCGTTGGTTAGGCGGCAGGCAAACATTACCCCTAAACAAGACACCAGTTGGTCACAGGGTCGCTCATTTACAACGGAGTGGACTGGAACAGCATGAAATGAATGAATCACTTTGCTCAAGAGCACAACGGTATGTGCACACACACACACACACACACACACACACACATGTCTATATATATATGTATATGTATATATGTCTGTATATATATGTGTATACACACACACACACACACACACACACACACACACGCACACACACACATATATATACATATATATATATACTTTATTTAAAAGCAGCAGAAATATAAAAAAAACTGTTACTCGGAGTTTCACATTCCCGTTCATCGGACAGTTTTGTTAGAAATATATATATGCACAAACATGCATACACATACATACACACACGTGTGTGTGTTTGTGTTTGTGAGAGAGACAAGAAACATATGGACAAAAAGAGATGATAGATAGCTATAGAGACTGATTGATTGATTGATACAGGTTGGTAGTTGTATCAATATAGTGATATATCTAGAAACACACATGCACACATACGCAGATACAGAAGACAACACTTGTTTTTCTCTTACATAAACTGAATTTAGTAAAACACGCGTCTTGTCACATGCAGCAATGAACCAGAAGGTGACTTCTCAGTGTTTAACGATACTTGTGAATGTGACACTATTAATTAGTTATGTGGCAATTTGGTCGCACAGGAAGTGACCGTCTCTTCATATTTCTATAAAAGCATAAAACATAGGAAGTGACGTAATCTCTTAGATAATTATCGTGGAACATCGAAAAAAACCGGAAGTAGGTATCGTTTATTTATTCATTCATTTTGTTAGATTTTGCAGGAATCGTTCAGATACGAAGAATCACATTTCGTTAGTTTTCTATGAAAGAGCAAAATTCAAGGAGTAGAGTTATCTCTTGAGATTAAATGATGCAACGAAAGAAAAAGAAAAACAAAAAAGAAAGAAGGGTAAAGAAAGAAAGAAAGAAAGAAAAGAAAGAAGGGTAAAGAAAAAAAAATGACGGTGGAGCACGATTCTTTAATGTCGCAGGAAGCATGCAGACCGCACGTGTAGGAAAAGACGTACCTCTCTTCTTAATTTTTGTTTGTTCATAGAAGCTGTATAAAATGCAGAAGGTGACGTAATCTTGAGGATACATCAAAGAAATATGGGGGGGGGGGATGAGTGGAACTGCCAGGAAGTGGCGTGACACTTGAATTTTGGATAGAGAATGATGGGAAAGGAAGCGTGAACTCATTCGTTTTCTAAGAATTAATAAAACACCGGAAGTGAAGCATTACTTTGTTTTCCAATGAAGAAAACAACGCCATCACTGTACTACAGCCTCTAGCTATACCACCAAATATTATTATTATCATTAATTATTATAATTATTATTATTATTATTATAATTATTATTATTATTTTTATTATTATTATTATTATTATTATTATTATCATCATTATTATTATCATCATTATTATTATAATTATTATTATTATTACTATTATTATTATTATTATTATTATTATTATCATTATTATTATTATCATTATTATTATTATCATTATTACTATTATTATTATTATTATTATTATTATTATTATCATTATTATTATTATCATTATTATTATTATTATTATTATTATTATTATTATTATTATTAGTAGTAGTAGTAGTAGTAGTAGTAGTAGTAGTGGTAGTAGTAGTAGTAGTAGTTGTAGTAGTAATTTTTATAGTTGCTTTCAAAGAAAGGCCATCTACGTGATAGTCAATTGTTTACACTGCAACAGATAACTTTACGTACGAGCTGTCTACTCCACGAGCCTCTCTCTTTTCCATGTTTCCCTATGCTTGCCCGGATGTATGAATATATACAACATTCACAAGAAAACACAATCGCTATACTTCCGCTTGTTTTGTTAATCTCATCCTTTCTCTCTTTCGCACACTTTATTTCCCCCCCCCCCGCCTCCCCCCACACATTGGTTTCACATTTTGGCAAAAAGCCAGTAATTCCGGAGATGTGAGTAAGTCGATTACGTCGACCCGGATACTCGACTGGTACTTATTTTATTGACCTGAAAGGAGGGAGTGAAATTGTTGTCGTTCTGAGTGGAATAGCCGACATTTCAAGCAGGGTAATATTAACATGAGGTAAATAGAAGGCAGCAGCTTCCTTGAATTTTGTTTAATTTGATACACACACACACACACACACACACACACACACACACACACACACACAAACACACACACACACACACACACACACACACACACACACACATATATATATATATCATTATCATTATTATTATTATTATTATTATTATTATTATTATTATTATTATTATTATTATCATTATTATTATTATTATTATTATTAAAGGCGTTGAGCTGGCAGAATCGTTAGCACGTCGGGCAAAATGCTTAGCGGCATTTCCTCCGTCTGTACGTTCTGAGTTCAAATTCCGCCGAGGTCGACTTTACCTTTCATCCTTTCGGGGTCGAGAAATTAAGTACCAGTTGCGTACTGGAGTCGATTTAATCGACTGGTCCTCTCCCCGAATGTTTCTGGCCTTATGCCTAGAGTAGAAAGAATTATTATTATTATTATTATTATTATTATTATTATTATTAGTAACTACATTCACTTAATGTATATGCTTTGTGTATTTTCCGGTGGCTGCAATATTGCTTGGCGGAGTATATATACTGTCAAAGCTCTGGGTGTAAAACACCTCAGAATAATGAACAGGCGAGATAACTCACTCTCAATCTCATTTGGGAGTGATGTACACCGGATGTTTCGCCATTTTGTGGCTTGACAACTTCACGTTCCTGCTAAGACTTCCTTTCTATAGCCCATCTCTGAGTCAGATGACCCACCTTGTAAATTTGAATACTTCAAGCGACTTGTTTTTAGTTAATTTTCTCTTAAATTCATCTGAAATAAATTAAATTTCCTTCTTCCTTTCTTTCTTTCTTTTTCTCTCTCTTTCTTTCTCTCATTCTTTCGCTCTTTCTTTCTTTTTTTCTTTCTTTATTTCTTTCTTTCTTTCTTTCTTTCTTTCTTTCTTTCTTTCTTTCTTTCTTTCTTTCTTTCTTTCTTTCTCTCACTCTTTCTTTCTTCCTTCCTTACTTTCTTTCTTTCTTTCTTTCTTTCTTTCATTCTTTCTTTCTCTCTTTCTTTCTTTCTTTCTTTCTTTCTTTGAGCCGGTTACATTGAAGGAACCAAGTTTGGTGCGTTAACATTTTGGCCCCTTAATCTTTTCACCACTATACCGTTGTCTTGCTTAAGATCTTCGAATAACTGGAAGGACCATATGGATAATGTAATATTAGATATACTACGGCGGGAGAAAAAAAAAATAACAAGATGTTCACGACTGCAATATCTTCATTTGTAGGTCTTTTCAACCAAACTCTGAGCTACGATTATTTTACGAGAAAAACAACAACAAAAACAATAACCACAGCAAATGACATGTTGTAACGTTCAAACAAATGAAATGTTCCGATATCCATAGATGTCGATGTTATTGAACGTGTTTTTGATCAGAAGGTCTTTTGGAGAGAAGTGACATTTTACAAAAAAAAACCTAAAATAAATATTCATATTCCTCTGTGGGTATTTCTGATTATTTCACTCTAAATATGATTCTGTACCTGGTTTTGACTGATTTATCGTTTAGTTTTGTTTCAATATTATTGGCTTCGGTATGTCTGTAGTGTTGCTTAGAAGTGTCTGAAGTAATAAATCAAGACAAAACGAGAGGAAAGAAGACGGAGAATATATGCGCATGAGAGGGAGAGAGAGAGGGAGAGACAGTAGTATCATTCCATTTGATGAATAATATCAGCATTGGCAACGGAACAAAAGATGATTTCTTTTTATAATATATCCCTTTGAAGCTGAAAGGGAACTATATGCACTGCCCACACGTATGTATATAAATGTAATACTTCCAATGCCCTACATTAACACACACATATAACAAATAAATGTATTGATACATAAATAGACCTCTATTTTATACGTGTGTGTATTGATGTAGTGCTATATATAACTCCCGTATGTAAAAATACATATCTATGTATATTTGGCGGAGAGATACATCTGCTTGCAATTACGTATTCGTATTGATGCCAGACATCTGTGTCTGTACATACAGCCACACGAATACATAAATCATTCAAATATATATGGCATGTGTATGGGTCAGTTTTTCACGGGTTACAGGTTAAATAAACCAGCTTCGAAAGCTGCTTTCTAAGGTGACCTGAAGAAGAGGACTGACATAGAGCTACATTTCATTCTTACAAGCTTCTTAGTGTTGTAACCATGAACATATTCACATAGTACAATAAAAATAAATCTATATTCCCAAGGGATATTAGTCTGTAATAACCTACATGATTCATTTTCCTTGTTAAAATTAGATAGAGGCATATGTGTCATTTAATTTATTTCAGATAAATTTAGGAGAAAATTAACTAAAAACAAGTCGCTTAAAGTATTGATATTACAAGGTGAGTCATTTGACTCAGAAATGGGCTATAGAACCATTTTTGTGTTCAGGAAAAAAAACTTGTATGCGCAGTGATAACGAGATTTTCGCAACCAGCCTAGTTAATTATTTTCTTCATAATTTGATATTTTTACATTCAAATATGGTTAGTGCATCAAAAACAAAACAAATAATAAAAAGTGAGAAATAGAAGGAAAACTTTCTACAGATTGGTTTCCAATGTGGAGAGACAGGAGGGGTTGATTGCATTGTATATAGAATAGCAAAGGAACCAATGAAGACTAACGAATTGAAAATCGATCAAAATTCTAGATGTCCTACTTTGATTGGTAAATCCAAAGATTATTTTGTGAAAAATCTTAAAGATTTGTTGATTTGTTGATTTCTTTAAGAATGTTAATACCACAGATTAAAATACAATTGCAGCGTGGTAGACACACACTGGCCATTGAAAACAAACAAAAAGACCATTAACTTCACTTAAACACTTAATGTTTGGTGTTAAAATTTTCATCCACTAACTGACGCGGTCAGTGATGTGGTCACTGACGCGGTCACTGATGCGGTCACTGACGCACTTCCACTGCATCTGGTTTATGGTGTGGTTGTTGGTCGACATATATAAGTTCCATATATAAGTTCCATATATAAGTTCTCCACATATTTGGTTTCTGAAGTTATTGTCGAAGTAAGTGCTTCTCGGATTATTGCCGAGAAGCTTCTGATGCCTGAAAAACTTGTGTGTATAGAATTTCTTTGAAAGAAATCTGTGTCTTTTCTGAGGCAAATTTCACTTTCTATGGAAACTTTTAAATGAAGGTAAGTAAGAAAAGAAAAAGTCTGAACATCTATATGGGCAACCAAACGAGATTGTACAAAGACTTTAATTTTCAAGGTAAATTGACAAAACTGCTATTCATAACTAGGATCCTTTCAAAACTTAAGTTTAATTTATAACATCAGCAATTGCTGAGAGGATAAGCTAAATCCTACTGAACCGATTAAAGTGAAACAATACCTAGAGGATCAACACGGATATAGTTTGATTTAGATTATTTCAGATGATGTTGGTGCAATGGTTGGTAAAGAATTGCAGAGGAATTTGTAGTGGGTAGTTTAGCTTAATCGGTCAAAGCATCGTGACGCGTAATCACGGGGATGTGAGTTCGAGTCCACAGCTAGCCACCTACACTTTTCTCTGCAAAATAGGGGTAGTTTATCCTGTTCAGGCTATATTATTAGCATTATTCTGCGATTGAGAATTTAAAATCACTTCTTTAACTTTCTAAGACATCTCAACTCTTCTAAAAGCATACTTCGTTTGTTTATTTACGTCTGTCGTAATTTGAATTTTGAAAATATTGTGCCACATATATTATGCGTACCTCTTTATTAACAGACAATACTCGGTAGTAACACAATTGAGTGTGTTACATGTAAAAAGCCGTTTTTGTTGATAGCTCGGCAATTAATTTTATCTAAACTAATGATTTTAATGATAGAATTTATACACAATTTTTATTTTTATGATAAGGAATGTAAAACTTCGGTTCGGCACACAGAAGTATGATAACTATCGAAGAAGAATAGCCTGTACAGTGTAGTTACCCTGTGGAAGATACTAATCAATTTTTGACAGTTCATATCACCGAATAGACAGAAAAAAATTAATAAATGAGGAAATATAAAGCAAAGATTTTGTTTGCTAAAGTGATATATTCAAGTCAATCAACAAATTAAATCTGATATTCTAAGGACAAAAGTTTGACATGAAAAAGTGTAAAAAAAATTTAAATCTCACAAAAAAATTGCTTTATTGGTAGAATCAATGAATCGCTAGGAAAGAAATAACAAAAAACATCTGGCTGTTTTCAAGAACTTGACATAGCAGTCCAACAGAAGATTATATCTAAGATTACGTAGAACAAATGAAGAGCCCGTATTGGAATTTCGAAAACAGATTGCGATATAAAAATAGCAGCATAATACTCTAAATTATGATGCTACGAACCAATGAACACACAGACCCCACCACCACCACCACCATCATTTTTGGAGAAATTGCTGTAAATGAAAGAAAATTAAGAATTGAAAAATTTATGCTAATTACCGACACAAAAACCATAAATTTGAAAACTGGATCAATCAACACCATAATTTCATTTTCAACCATTGATTTGTAAAGCAGGTATTTTTTTATCTTTATTTTTCTGATTTCAGCGACAGAGTGAGTCAAAAGAGAAACAGACCAAACGTTAACGAGCGCGACATAGTGCAACTGAAATTGAATCAGTCTCTTGAGAGCGAGACACCAAAAAGAACCCCAATGTAACAAGATTTTTAATATAGTTTACCGAAATACCTAATATGGGAGAGTGTTATAGGCAATTGTTTATGCGCACGATATGAGTGCGGTTAATATTATCAAGGGCGGCGAACTAGCAGAATCTTCAGCACGCCGGACGAAATGCTTAGCGGTATTTCATCTGCCGTTACGTTCTGAGTTCAAATTCCGCCGAGGTCGACTTTGCCTTTCATCCTTTCGGGGTCGATTAAATAAGTACCAGTTACGCACTGGGGTCGGTGTAATCGACTTAATCCCTTTGTCCGTCCTTGTTTGTCCCCTTTATGTTTAGCCCTCCTGTGGGCAATAAAGAAATAAATATCATCAGGGGGGAATTTTACATTCCGAGTTCAAATTCCGCCGAGGTCGACTTTTCTTTTCATCCTTTCGGGGTCGATAGAATAAGTACCAGTTGTACAATTTTGAACTATATTAAAATGGAGACGAACACTAATTTTTCTGTGATTGGCCTGAAGAATTCTCATAATATTTTCTTAACATGAAACCGACGCTAACCTTAATACATATATAAAGTATACAAATATATGTATGTATGTATGTATGTATATATGAATAAGAAATTTTGCATAGCTACTAAAGTAATCTAGAGATATAGGAAAGATATCACTCTGGCTTGATCAGTGCCAATAAACTTGGAATAAGAGAATAAGTATGTGCTTCAGTTGGAATAGAGTGTTCAAAATCTGGCAACCATAAAGTACATAAAAAAACTCGGATTATATGATAAACACAACATATACACAGATACATACTTACTTAAATACATATATGGCATTCATTTATACGCATAAACAACGCACAAATTTTTACACATGCATACGTATCAACAGATATATATATATATATATATATATATATATATATATATATATATATATATATATATAGAGAGAGAGAGAGAGAGAGAGAGAGAGAGAGAGAGAGAGAGAGAGAGAGTGAGAGACCTCACTTTCTCTCGTTTTGTGTCTATACTATGTATAAATATTATGGTCTATGTATATGCATATATATATATGTATGTATATATATATATATATATATAATTAATTATGAATATTTGTGCGTGTTCGTGTATGTAGATGTACACAAATACGAACAAACATACATACATAACCACACACGCATAGAAAGTATAGATAGCCGTTATATTTAAGACGACTGTAGTATACCCGCCATCTTCTTTTCCCCGTCTGTATTTTCATCAATATTTTGTGTGCTGTCTGAAAAGTTTGCTCTCTGAACTGGAATGTCTCCCGGATTCTCTGCTGGCTAAGACACCAGTCAACAATACAGATGTTGTCTGACATACTCACTTACCTTTAACTCTCTCTCTCTATTTCTTTCTCTTTCCCCGTTCTTCTCGTTACTTAGTTCTTTTGTTCATATACTACATTATCCACGTACACATACATGTACGCATCCACAAGTATGTATGTATGTATGTATGTATGTATGTATGTATGTATGTATGTATGTGTGTATCTATGTGTGCATATCTATCTATCTATCTATCTATCTATCTATCTTTCTATCTATCTATCTATCTATCTATCTATCTATCTATGTGTCTCTGTCCGTCTCTCTGTCTGTCTGTCTATAACCATATCTCTCTATATATGCGTGTATACATGTGTGCTTGTGGGCCACGTGTACATATGTGTTTGTGTGTGTGTGTGTGTGTGCGTGTAACCAGATGCCAAAGAGAGTGATGTTGGTCTGCATCGGCAAGTTCTGTGTTATTTAGTAAAATCGATAAAATGATTATAGTGAACTTACCGCGAGAAGTGGAAAATACAACGTTTCGGACTGTATCCTACTTCAAATTTTCCCCGAAGAAGGTCACTGTCCGATACACTGGATTTTCCATTCCTCACAGCAAGTTCACTGTGATCTTTTTAGATACTACTACTACTACTACTACTACTATACATATACATACATATATATATATATATATATACATATATATGTGTGTATGTATATATGTACATGTATATATTTTTATTTATATATACATATACATTCATACATACATATATATATATATATATATATATATATATATATATATATATGTATGTATGTGTGTGTAGGTATATATGTATGTATATATATATATATATATATATATATATATATATATATATATATATATATATATATATATATATATATATATAAAAGCATATATTGAACTTTGAACTTTGTCCTATCACTTAATAATCCTGACACTTTCGTAGCAAACGACCCTAGTCACACAAGAAACCATGTGTGTCAGAGATCGACGTACGCATGTTGAGGTGAAACCACGTTTGTTTAAACTGTGGAATTTGTTGGATTGTGTATGATGATTTTCTTTCGTTTTATGTTATGGTTAAAATAATGCCAGGAGCAAATATATCCCTCTTCAATCTCTGCGTTTATGCCAGCCAAGGGAAATTTTTCCAATTACCAACGGAATGCGCTATGGTTGCCTATCATTTATTATGCAATGATTGGCTGTCAGGTAACGTTTTACAATGAAATGTCATCCTTCAAAACCATCAAATTCATCAATTGCTCAAAAGCTTTCGCTAACCTAGTTTGGAAATTACTTGCACTTTCATACGCAACTTTAGTATTACAAAAAAATTCTTGGGCCATTTCCTCACCCGACTGAGTCAGCGCACTCCAAACACTTTGAATGGCGAATTCATAAACAGTTAATACTTCAAGATATACCTCTTTGAGAAACATCCATTGCTACAGACCAATGCTACCGCAAACGACAGACATATACCATATATATACCCACACTTACATATAAAACGAGTCATATGTACAGATGTACAATACTTCTCAGTCACCACAGCCATTAGTATCATAACATCATTCCACACACATGTAACACATCGACACTACTCAGACATATACATTCTTACTAGCCTCAAAAAGTTAATCATACTATGTATACATGCACACTTCACCATGGTGGTTGGCACTCCGTCGGTTACGACGATGAGGGTTCAAGTTGATCCGATCAACGGAACAGCCTGCTCGTGAAATTAACGTGCAAGTGGTTGAGCACTCCACAGACACGTGTACCATTAACGTAGTTCTCGGGGGTATTCAGCGTGACAAAGTGTGACAAGGCTGACCCTTTGAATTACAGGCACAACAGAAACAGGAAGTAAGAGTGAGAGAAAGTTGTGGTGAAAGAGTACAGCAGGGTTCGCCACCACCCCCTGCCGGAGCCTCGTGGAGCTTTTTTAGGTGTTTTCGCTCAATAAACACTCACAACGCCCGGTCTGGGAATCGAAACCGCGATCCTACGACCACGAGTCCTCTGCCCTAACCACTCGGCCAATACCCCTCCACACACTTCACCATACACACTGCGTGACAAACAGATTTGCCACATCATTATTACCGTCGAGCTACCGTTGCAATTAACATCATCACTACCACCAATACCACCAACACTTAATCTTTACTTACAGTACGCTAGTACCATCATCGCATTCACAACTACCGCATTCACCGTCACTGTCAACACCACCATATTACTGTACATATACATACCATCAACAACAACACAACCACCAAAGTAAAAAAGAAAAATCAATACCACTTACAACTATTGATGAGTCATTGTTAAGACAATGAAATGAAAAAGATAGAAATCTATCATCAATGCATAATTAAATAGATAATTAAATAAATAAGTAAATAAATATATAATTAAAAACACATGCCGCTACCCACAAAATCATAATGACATATGAACACGAAGCGAAATGCTTCGAAATTCGGTTGGTGGTCATGTGATTTTACGGATATCAAAGCGAGTGGAAATATATAGGCAAGGTATATAATGATAATAATAATAATAATAATGTATCAATACCAGCAGATGACAACGTTTCTCTAAAAGAAATGGAAAAACTTTCAAAATACAAAGACCTGGAAATAGAGATAACTCGAATGTGGAATCTAAAAACAGAAACAATTCCTATCATAGTAGGTGCCTTAGGTATAATAAAATATTCAGAAAAATACATAACAAAAACACCAGGACTTACAAATATATATAACATACAGAAAATTGCACTACTGGGTACTGCACACATTCTACGCAAAACACTTTTAATACAGTAAACATAAGAGCACCACAGCAAACCACAGCACATACCCAAGGCGCACAGAGCTGCGCCCGGTAGTGAAGTGAAAGCACGTTATAAAAATAAAACTACTGAACAATAATAATAATAATAATAATAATAATAATAATAATAATAAAAGTGGGAAATACGAAGCTTGTGGTCAATGAAGAGAGTAGCCGTGATAGCAATAGTAAATGCTGTACTTGGAAGTATCAGTACCCAACTACCAACATGGCTGAAAAAAGATTGGTGCAAGTGTTAAGATAGAACACCTACAAAAATCAGCATTGCTTGAAGCTTCAAGAATTCTTCTTAGGATTCTTGAAGTATGACTAGTAAAACAAGTGTCACCTGAGTCTACTACTGGCAGTGGACAACTGACACTTTCCATCATACCCAACAAAATAAGCTGTGAGTTTTCATATAATAATATATTCACTTCATTAATTAATATATGAGTGCTTGTTTAAAGCGGTTAGCTGCCAGAATCGTTAGCACGCCACACAATGCAGAACGGTATTTCGTTCATCTTTACATTCTGAGTTTAAATTCCTTCATGGCAGATCTTGCTTTTCATCCTTTCGGGGTCGATTAAATAAGTACCAATAGAGCACTGGTGCGATGTAATTGACTTCATCACTTCCCCAACACTGCTGGCTTTGAGTTAAAAATTGAAACCAATATATGAGTGCCTGTGTTTTTGTAAAGATATATATATATATATATATATATATATATATATATATATATATATATATATATATATATATATATATATATATTACAAAGTATCGATCAGACCATTAGATGCAGTAATACACCGCTGGTCAATATGCACTTGCAATTCTATCTTGAGTGCACATTTCTTATCCATTTTGACCCAAACTGCTTAATTAAATCGTCTTCCCATTGTCGTGCATGCCATCCTAATGGCCCCTTCCGATACCATTCGAATGATGAAGAAGTTCACATTTGCAGACGTGAGAACTGTGTTCGATCACACTTTATGTCATTTTGATCCAATATCCTTTCCTGCTATCTCGGCTCATCGAATAGACTATAACTGTGATTCAAAATTAGAGTCTTTTCCCCACAGTCAAACTCATTCTGATTGAGTATTGCGTCAAGGATACTAGCGTCTACGGAATGTTTAACCCCTTATATGCAAATTTAATGAAGAGGTAATCGAAATTGATTGAACTAGATCGTCACTGACAAAACCGATGTAGATCCATTCATATATATATGTGTGTGTGTGTGTGTGTGTGTGTGTGTGTGTGTAAACACACACATATATAACTTGGTATAAGAAGAGACAAACATTTAGATGATCATTTTATGTTTATGATTTACATCAACATAATAAATACATAAATATATACATAGATATAACATAAAATTACATCAAGACAAGGAACATATCTATCTATATATTATTTAGAAATAAATAAGAGTTATATGAGCTAAAGATGTACTTGAAAAGAGTAAATAAATAAAGGCTGATATATCGATTAAAAATCATATTAATTTAAATTTAAGGTTAAAAGATGTTGAAATAAGGATTAAAAGTTATGATACATCGGCAGTAGTAAGAAAGCCTAATTATGGATTTAAAAGTTTAGAAGTGTTCCGAAAAAATGTTTTATAGAGGGTTATAACGTCAATATGAAGCAATTCGACGGCGGTTTCTGGAGTCCATTACTCAGCACGTATGAATCCTTTAGATTCACGCTGACATGTCCCCTTCGTCAGGAATAAGTGAATAGGTAATTAATCAAGTTTGAAGACATGTAAGAGAAAAGAAAAGACAAGAAAGGAAGGAAAGTTATTTTATTTCCTACCTTTCTTCTCTTTCTCTTACATGTTTTCAAACTTGATTAATTATCTATTTACTTATTCCTGATGAAGGAGACATAGCGTGAATCTAAGGGATTCATACATGCTGAATAATGGACTCCAGAAACGGCCGTCGAATTGCTTCATATTGACGTTATAACCCTCTATAAAACATTTCTTCGGAACACTTCTAAACTTTTAAATCTATAATAAGTATTATAAGATGCCGATGCATCTTATAACTTTTAATCCTAACGACATCGTATCTTTTTATGAGCAGAATATGTGCAGAATAAGGGCAGCGAGCTAGCAGAAAGGTTAACACGCTGGGCGAAATGCTTAGCGGTATTTCGTCTGCCGTTACGTTCTGAGTTCAAATTCCGCCGAAGTCGACTTTGCCTTTCATCC
The DNA here is from genome assembly GCF_046866305.1 of Octopus bimaculoides. Classification (NCBI taxonomy): domain Eukaryota; kingdom Metazoa; phylum Mollusca; class Cephalopoda; order Octopoda; family Octopodidae; genus Octopus; species Octopus bimaculoides. The sequence continues at coordinate 78,778,123 of NC_142937.1, read as the reverse complement.
TTTCGGAGTCAGTAAAGAAAAACCAGTTACGCACTGGGGTCGATGTAATCGACTGAACCCCTTTATCTGTCCTTGTTTGTCCCCTCTATGTTTAGCCCCTTGTGGGCATTAAAGAAATAAGATATGGGTGCTTTTAATGAGGAAAGTCTGAAAAGACAAGTAACGTCTCATATTGATCCTTTTCTCTGTCTATTGAGACATAAACCTGTCATGTAACCAATTTTGTTTATTTTTCATAGCGAAACTAAATTGGATTTTTAGTGAAACGGTGGGTATGCCTCACGCATCATAACATTTATACATACACACGCGCACATACACACACACAACACACACAGGCACACACATACACCTAAGCGTGTGTGCACGTATGTATACATATATATGTATATGTATATATGAATGTGCATATATATGTACATGTATAGTATATATGAATATGCAAACCGATTTAGCCTCTTTCATCACCTCTTGGCGTACCTCTTTTATACATAATTAGATACACAAATAAAGAAATTCTGTTCACCAATGCGGTGTTGAGCACTTATTTGCATCGTTCGACATTTATATACGTCTAACGGCGTCTACTGATTGAATCAAATGAAATATACTTTAACATAAAATTGTATTCTAATTTTGTCCTGGTAATAGTAGGAGTGGTGGAGGCGCAATGGCCCAGCGGTTAGGGCAGCGGACTCGCGGTCGTAGGATCGCGGTTTCGATTCTCAGACCGGGCGTTGTGAGTGTTTATTGAGCGAAAACACCTAAAGCTCCACGAGGCTCCAGCAGGGGGTGGTGGCGAACCCTGCTGTACTCTTTCACCACAACTTTCTCTCACTCTTACTTCCTGTTTCTGTTGTGCCTGTAATTCAAAGGGTCAGCCTTGTGTCACGCTGAATATCCCCGAGAGCTACGTTAAGTCTACACGTGTCTGTGGAGTGCTCAACCACTTGCACGTTAATTTCATGAGCAGACTGTTCTGTTGATCGGATCAACTGGAACCCTCGTCGTCGTAAGCGACGGAATGCCAACAACAACAGCAACAAGTAGGAGTGATTTGGGGGAGATTTGCTTGTTTTTCTAGCAGAGTGAATGCCAC
>NC_142937.1:78767024-78772024 GCF_046866305.1 Octopus bimaculoides | reverse complement strand
AGAAAACTGGAAACAACATTCTAGATATCTCAGTATATTCATTTTCAATAATGCAATGTCGCTGCACCTCTATGCAATGCTTGCATTATGTCATCATTTCGTTACAGAAATGTAAACAAATACTTCTTTAAATTTCTGTAGAGCTGCTGAAATTATGCAAGCATTCCATAAGGGTGCGGCGATATTGCATTATTGAAACGAACGAAAGAATATTAATATACAGGTATATCAATAATGATTATTCTTTCTGATGTAGTTTTCACCATTTTGTATATATTGTGATGTAAGTCACAACCGTTACTGGCAAGTACATTTAGCAAGCATCCACCATGTATATTTGGAGTGTTGTATTGCGCTCTAACGTTATTGCTTATTTCTCGTGAATGCGCAGCACACTTTATATACATGTATATATATGTGTGTGTATGTGTGTGTATATATATATATATATATATATATATATATATATATATATATATATATATATATATATATATGTGTGTGTGTGTGTGTGTGTGTGTGTGTGTGTATACACGCATATATATATATATATATATATATATATATGGGAGAATATACAAAAAATAACAACAGACGAGGACAGGTGGTGTAAATAACAAAAGTATATATTAGTATGACGCTCGGGAATACGGAAAGTCTTTGACGTTTCGAGCTACGCTCTTCAACAGAAAGAATACGGAGACAAGGAGAAAAACACGGAGGAAAAAAATTGAATAGTGTTCAGTCAACGGTCAATCATAATAATGGCCGATCATAACAATGACTGACCGGAAGTTAGAAATTCTTATTTCAGGAGAGCTAAGAAAGGGGGAGATAACAAACGGTGATCGGGAACGAGGGGCTGTGTGTGGGAGGTAGACTGCTGGTGATCTTGACGTATGTAGTGTGAAAATGGGGGAAGGGAGAAAGGAAGAAAGTAGTTGGTCAGTTGTAGTGTGTGCGTGGTGTGATGCGAGGGTATTGGTGTGGTGTGCGTGGTGTGATGCAAGGGTATTGGTGTGGTGTGATGTGAGGGTGTTGGGAGGTGGGGAAGGCATGGGTGGAGTGTGGGGTAGAGGTAGGGGTATGTGGGTAGGGGTGGGTGGTGGGTGTAAGGAATTGGATGGGGTGGAGTGGGAAGGTAGAGTAGGAGTGTGTTGGGGTGTGGTGGGATGAGCTTATGAGGGGGTGTTGACGAGGAGGGAGAAGGGGAAGGTGGATGTAAGAGAGGGGGAAGATGGGTATGGGAGGGGAGAGGAAGAGAGGAGAGAGGGTGGGTATAAGAGAGGGAAGGGGGATTGAGAGAGGGGGAAGGTGGGTATGGGGGGAGAAAGAGGGGAAGGTGGGTATGGGGGGAGAAAGAGAGGAAGAGAAAGAGAGGAAGAGAAAGAGAGGAAGAGAAAGAGAGTGAGAGAGAGGGAAGAGGGGTATGGGGGGGAAAGAGAAAGGAAGAGAAAGAGAGTGAGAGAGAGGGGAAGAGAGTGAGAGAGTAAGGGTGAGAGAGTAAGAGAGTAAGAGTGTAGAGAGTAGGAGAGTAAGAGTGTAGAGAGTAAGAGTGAGAGAGGGGGGAGTACGGGAGAGGGGGGGAGTACGAGAGAAGAGAGTGAGAGAGAGTAAGAGAGAGGAGAGAAAGAGTAGGGGTGAAGAGAAGTGGGAGTATGAAGAGAGGTACAAAGAGGTAGGAGTCGGAGCAGGAGGTGGGGGAGGGGAGAGATGGGTGGTAGGAGGGAGGGTGGGGGTGGGGAGAGGGACATACATGTATCTGTAGATTCCGCGTTGTAAATAAATACATTCATACATTTTTATATATATAAATACCTGCTTATAAATACACACACACACACATATACGTATACATATGTATTTTTATATGTATTATACATATGTACCTATTATGTAGATATAAATGTATGAATATACACATGTGTGTGTGTATGTATATATATATATATATATATATATATATATATATATATATACATATATATATATATATATCTACACATATACATACATACATACACACACACTCACCCCCACCCCCACGCCCCACATATATATGCACCTAATTATATGCAGCGGATAACCTCTAAAAATAGGAACTAATAAAATAATAACCATCTAGATACTGGTAATAATAGTAGAATAGTAGAAACGGTACATGTACATTACAAGCTGATCTACTCGGAAGCAAGGACTAAGTTTTTCTCAGATTGAGCTGCGTTGGAGAATCTTGCTTCATAAATTAATGTCTGCTGCAACTCAGCAGGATTAGACTTCATAAAAGCTTTATCTTCCGGCTCGTATCGTCCATATAGATGATAATAAGAATGATGATGAACGTGGTTAGAGTAAAGACGCTGACAGTGACTGGCAAATTTGAGATGGATGAATATGTATCGCTATTGATTTTATTCGTGTTGAGATGACCAAGTAATCTTTGCACTACCGTCAAAAATGTTCCACTTAATTATATCTCGCCATACATATTCACATTAGAAAGTGTTTAATTATGCATATATATATATATATATATATGTGTGTGTGTGTGTGTGTGTGTGTGTGTGTGTGTGTGTGTGTGTGTGTGTGTGTGTGTGTGTGTGTGTGTGTGTGTGTGTGTGTTTGTGTGTGTGTGGAGGCGCAACGGCCCAGTGGTCAGAGCAGCAGACTCGCGGTTATAGGATCGCGGTCTCGATTCCCAGACCCGGCGTTGTGAGTGTTTATTGAGCGAAAACACCTAAAGCTCCACGAGGCTCCGGCAGGGGATGGTGGGGGAACCCTGCTGTACTCTTTCACCACAACTTTCTCTCACTCTTACTTCCTGTTTCTGTTGTGCCTGTAATTCAAAGGGTCAGCATTGTCACACTATGTCACGCTGAATATCCCCGAGAACTACGTTAATGGTACACGTGTCTGTGGAGTGCTCAGCCACTTACACGTTAATTTCACGAGCAGGCTGTTCCGTTGATCGGATCAACTGGAATCTTCGATGTCGTAAGCGACGGAGTGCCAACAACAACAGCAACAACAAATATATATATATATACAGTGTGTGTGTGTGTGTGTGTGTGTGTGTGTGTGTGTGTGTGTGTGTAGCTATATGCATGTAGGCATGAATGTCTGATACTGGGGCAAATCGACTTACTCCTTCCTATGAAACTTCTGGATTTGTGCCAAAATAGGTAACCATGAATATCACGGTATCGACCACACTATCAAATATTGTCATACATCACTGGTCACAATGCGCTTCACATTGTTGTTAGTTTTCGAATGATACCACCCCGCTAGCTAGGCGAACGGACCAATATTCCCCCTAACCGGAAGGGATATACCGTTGCAGGTGGACTGGAGCAACTTGAAATGGATTGTTTTGCTCAAGAACCTAACACAATGTTCGATCCGGAAATTGAACCCACGATGTAATGATCGTGAGTGCAACACTCAAACCACAAAGTCACGTGCCTCCACATGTATGAATATATATACATATAAATTTATATACATGCATATATATATATATATATATATATATATATATATATATATATATATATATATATATATATATATATATATATATATATATATATATATATACATATATATATATTTGAAATACATGTGAATATATTTGAAATATATGTGAAGGCACATGGTCTAGTGGTTGGGTGATGGTGGTTTCGATTCCCAGACTGGGCGTTGTGTTGTGTTCTTGAGCACAGCACTTCATTTCAGGCTGCTCTGCGGTCATGTAGCACATTGTGACCAGAACAGGAAATGTCGATCTGATGGAGGGAGTGAGCTTATGTCTACACAAACATTTGATCACTATAAACAAATCAGCTGAACCCTGATACGTCCTCTAACGACAGGAGAGTATATGATATGATATATATATATATATATATATATATATATATATATATATATACAATTGCAGCGTGGAAGGTGTTTATAAGCCATTTAAAATAACACACAAAATCCGTTAGATTCACTTCAACATTTAAATTTGATTTGTCAAAATATTTTCGTCGCTTTGAGACCGCGACCTGTTCACTGACAAAATTCTGTGCTGCATTTTGTCAGTGAACAGGTCGCGGTCTCAAAGCGACGAAAATATTTTGACAAATTAAATTTAAATGTTGAAGTGAATCTAACGGATTTTGTGTGTTATTTTAAATGGCTTATAAACACCTTCCACGCTGCAATTGTTTTCGTTCCAGCACACGATCTCAGATCAGGTCACTTGCTATGCAAGTGCATCTCCATAATATATATATATATATATATATATATATATATATATATATATATATATACGTAAGTATGTTAAGGTCAGTTGCAATTGCCGTAGCAGAAGATTGTTAACTCTCCAAAGCACTTCCGTAGCAACTGCATTGTTTCTCTTGCGGTATGAGCAGTTGTCCCATCTTGCTGGAACTATGTGTGAAGTCTACGTTGAATGGCCTTTACGTTCCCTAGACTTGACTAGCTCGATTTTTTCTTGTTGGGGTACTTGAAAGATAGGGTTTACGCCAATAAACCGGAGACCCCGGTGCAACTGAAGGAGAACATCCATAGAAAAATCAGAGAAGTGTGGTCTGATACTCTTGAGGGTGTTATAGTGCAAGTCTTGGAAAGAGCACGGGCGTGCAAAACCGAAAATGGCTGCCATTTAAGCGATGTCATTTTTCATATGTGATGTAGTGATGTTGCAAAATTTGACTCATGCATATTCATTTCCATTATGTCCGTTATATTGTATCAGAATTTCATGCATTTATTTGTAAAGTTAAGGAAGTTATTGAAAATTGAAACCCATCAGTGCCTTTTGGGACAAACTATATAAATATGTACATACATATAAACATACATATCAATTAGTGTGTGTGTGTGTGGTGTGTGCGTGAAGCACTTCGCAATATATGTACGTAGCATATCTTTGTATTTCAAAATAATATTCTTTAAAACGATAAGTAATAATTCGAAATTGGATC
>NC_142937.1:78742024-78764524 GCF_046866305.1 Octopus bimaculoides | reverse complement strand
AGTATCCGTACTGTTGCTATAATAACGAAGCTAAATCACGTAGAATGAAGCCGCTTGGCACAGAATGACTTGGAACTTTGGTGTATATGTGCACTAAGTTTTAACGTTTTACTTCAATCCTACTGTACACAGGGTGCTTGGAATTATCGTGTTTAGCATGTCTTAGTCTTATTCATCATGACGAAGTTGAGCTGAGAATCTGCATCAAATTTTGAAAAAGAAACCTTGGCGATAGCTGCTCAGGGGCCGATGTAAAGTTTTCAAAAAGTTTTCATCGTTCTCGACACAATCAAGGAGAATTTGTGTATCTGAAACCCGTGTGCCCTTTTGGTCAGCTGAAAGAAGTTATTGCACAAACTTGGCAGACACGCGTTTCATACCCAAATTTTCATTGACAATGGAGTGAACTGAACCGTAACTAATCTGCACATCCTCTGATAACTCATAGATGGAAACGTTTAAGCCACCCGTACACTTGTGTGCGGCTCATACTCCTCTCCATACACTTTCTGCAACTTTGCGTAGGTCTCTGAGAAAGTTGTCTCAGTCACGGTCAGTGCGAGCATCACGTTATTTCCAAGCATTGCTGCAAACAGCGGAATGCGACAGATGATCTGTAAGTGGATCTCATTGTTTGAGTGGTAGCTGTCGTAACCATCAAATAGTTCTGTAAGGATGAGCCATTATGGAACCTTTATATAAAATAACCTTCTTTTTAGTGCTTAAATCGGTCTATATATCCCTCCTGGTTCTGGTATCACTTTCAAATTTTTAAAAAAAATATTTTATTTAAATATTACTTTTATTTTTATACAACATATAATAATACACAGCTTTTGATATACTTTGATTATAAACCTTTTCCTCTCTGTGCCCTTAACCTTTATCTAGATCTCATTGCAGTGCCCTATGTTTCATAATGTAAGCCTCTTTAACTGAAAATAGCGAAACGAGTTTATGCCACCCCTACCTACCTCTTTTTATGAACATTTACCACTCTCTAATTGACTCCTTTCTAAGGTTTGCTGTTTTATGTGGTAAGGGGTACTTATGGCCATAAGAAATTAAGATTCTGAACTGTCAACTCATAATTCTGTACGATAACACAGTCTATTAACGTTACATCTTTTGATGTCGATAAGGAGATAGATAAAAATTAGAAATGAATTACAATCCCATGACCCTCACTGTGATCCATTCCTGCTACTCCAAAATTGTAGTTGTTTTTCTCTTGGATTATTTCTGCTGCAATAGTGGCAACATGAAATTCTTTCATCCTCTAGCTCTGAAAAAAAATATTTCAGAAAAATTATATTAATATATCTTGTCCGTTGAAAATCCATGTGATTTGCAACTAAAAATGGGACTGTATTTATTCTCATGTAATGATTGCATTGTTCGATTAAATGGAGCCGCCTGAAATGGTCATATTGCAATTAATACCTGACATCCTGATACTTATTTCATTATGTATATATACATATACATACATACATATATATATATATATATATATATATATATATATATATATATATATATATATATATATATATATATATATACACGTATATATATATATATACGTATATATATACGTATATATATATATATATATATATATATATATATATATATATATATATATATATATATATATATATATATATATATGTATGTATATATACATACATATATACATATATATATATATATATATATATATATATATATATATATATATATATATATATATATATACATATATATATATGTATATATCTGTGTATAAGGATGTGTATTTATATATGTACAAGTATTCCTTTCTCTCTCTCTCTCTCTCTCTCTCTCTCTCTCTCTCTCTTCATCTATCTATATGTATCTATCTATCTATCTATCTATCTATCTATCTATCTGTCTATCTATGTATCTATCTATCTATCTATTATCAGTCTATCTGTCTGTCTATCCATCCATCCATCCATATATATGTGTATATATATATATATATATATATATATATATATATATATATATATATATATATATATATGTGTGTGTGTGTGTGTGTGTGTGTGTGTGTGTGTATATATATGTATATATGCATGTATGTTGGTATGTATGTGTTTATATATATGTGTATTTATATATGTTTGTGTATGAATAAGTATCTGTGATTATGAAGGGAGAGCACTGTAGTTGGCTTGAACCTTTGTGATACTGAAGTATAATGACGAACAATATAGAAAAGGAGAGAGAGAGCTTCTAGCAATGCAAAAATGAGAGTTGAATAACCTTTATACATTTCAAGCACAAAGGCCAATCACCACAGGGATACGGTTAATGTGAATTTATGCAGACCCTACCATTTAGATTGCCAAAGGAACAATCTTATAATGCCTGAAATGTATAAAAGTTATTCCACTTACCTCTCTGTATTGTTAGAAGCTCTCCTTCTTTCCTTTCTGACTTGTTATTGAATACATACATAAATACATGCAAACAAAGATACCCTGTTGTTGATGTTGAAACTCCAATGAAGGAGCCTTGGATCTAGGTTAGAAACCGGTTCTTTCTCAATTGGCAAGAAATCTTGAAATAAACTGAATAATGACATTTATACATACATACATTTATATAATACATTTATATAATACATTTATACATACATACATACATTCCTACGTACATTCATATATACGAACCTATAATATATAAATGTGTATGCATATATACATGTATATTCTCCTTTACGCTTTACTTGTTTCACTCATTTGACTGCGGCCATGCTGGAGCACCACCTTTAGTCGAGCAAATCGACCCCAGGACTTATTCATTGTAAGGCTAGTACTTATTCTATCCGTCTCTTTTGTCGAACCGCCAGGTTGTGGGGACGTAAACACACCAACATTGGTTATCAAGCGATAGTGGTGGGGGGACAAACACAGGCACACAAATACATACATACATACACACACACACACACATATATATATATATGTGTGTGTGTGTGTGTGTGAGTGTGTCTGTATATATATATATATATATATATATATATATATATATATATATATATCTATGTATATACGACGGGCTTCTTTCAGGTGAAGTCATGGCGCTGTGGACGATAGAGCATCGCGTATTTGCCTACGACAGTTACGTTAAGAATAAGGAGTGTGTCACAGCAGTTCAGCACTTTCGCCACCACTTCAACATTCACCGAAATCAGGCTGTTGGGTGAATGCACTTCGTCCATGAGGCACATTAATGAATAGGAGACCTGTGGGGGTGCCATGAACGATGCGGACCCCGGAGAATGTGGAACGCGGCAGACAAACTTTGATACGGAGTCCGAATCGCTCTGCTCGGAGACATTCCGCTAAAATTGGCATCGGTAATCGATCGGTAAGGCGTATTTTGCATGAAGGTCTGCATTTACATCCGTAGAAATTGGCTACTGGGCAACAGTTGAAACCATAGGACTATGCATAGCGGTTTAACTTTGCATGTCAGAGGGAAGCAATTTTTGAGGCAAATGACAACCTCATTTTGTTAATGAATGATGAAGCTCATTTTCATCTCAATAGCATGGTGCATCAATAAAACTCTCATTATTGGGCTCTTGAAAATTCGAGACAACTGCACGAAAGACCACTACAAAGCCCCAAAGTGACGGTCTGATATACTGCTGGAAAAGCTGCCGTCATTGGTCCTTACTTTTTTCAGGACGGTAATGGATATACTGTTTCTGTGACCTCCGAGAGTTACATCAAGATGATAAACAACTTCTTTGGGCCTGAATTACGACGAAAACGTATGCCTATTCGACGTGCGTGGTCTCAGCAGGATAGGGCGACGGTCCACGCAGTCAGAGCATCAATGGATGTTATTCGCCCTCACTTCGGTGCCCACCTCATTTCCAGGTTTGCTGACATTCCTTGGACCCCTCAGTCCCCTGATTTGTCCATGCGTGATTATTTCTTGTAAGGAAACCTCAAGGGACGTGTGTAATCGTATAAGCCCGTACATTGGACGATTTGAAGGAAGCTATTTGCGTGGAAGTCGACCAAATGGACAGAGCAATGCTGAAGAGAGTGGAGACCAACTTCCAAGAACGTCTTCAGAAAAGCATCGATGTAAACGGGCACCACATGATAGATGTTGCTTTCCACACTTAATTTTGACAAATGTTTTAATTCATTACGAACACATGGAGAAACCAGATTTGGCGGCACTGGATTAAGATTTGATGTGTCAGCATGGATAGGATTGTAGTTAATACGGACGGCAGGTATTAAGGACCGTGACCTTGAGTATGGAGCAAGCAAGCCGAAGGTGGTATGCCTGGATTGTTAGGTACCAGAGACTTAAAGTTCATTAACAGGGCATACCGCTGTTGGAACCGATAAGATAATTCATTCTTTCTAATGATGAATACTGCACGTTGGCGGAGTATATTTGTGAGCTCCTGGCGAGTACGGAGAGGTCCTGTTATTGATATTCCATTCGATGTTGGGGAAGTTGTTCCAGTGGTCACGGAATCTTCAGATAAAACAGGATAGGGGAGATGGAGTTTAAGTAAGGAATTCGATCTAATTGATTGACTCCTTCCCAACAAAATTGTCCTTGTACCTTAATTAGAAATAATTCATATTACAATATATTAGTGTAAATATGGCACACGCCATAACTATTTCAAATATTTATTTACTCTCCCCACACACCACACACACAGGTGTACGTAATATAATTAAGAGTACAAAGGCCGTGGAAGTTACTAACTGGCATTACAACTTACTATGAACAATGAACAATCAGACATGCTTTCTGTCTGAGAAACCTCGAACAACACAGATCCAAGTTACAAACACTTGATACACATATGTACGTATATATGCATACTTATATATGTGTGTATGCGTGTGTGCATGTTTGTATGTCTGTGTTTGGCCTCCCAGCATCACTTGACAACCGATGCTGGTGTGTTTACATCCTTGTCTGATCACTTGGAACTCATAACATAAGTTAGATCTGATGCCGCTTCCAAACCAATAACACCACGTAATTTGGGCAAACCAATACACGTCTTATAACTAGAAGCCATCTTGAATTTGTTTAATTTCTAATTAATTGCTCCCTAAATGTCTGACTTGAACCTAGTCTCGACAACACTGCGAAACTTTAAGTTGCATCTCCCCTATCCTGGTGAATCCGTGACCACTGGAACAACTTCCCCAACATCGAATGGAATATCAATGACAAGACCTCTCCGTACTCACAGGGAGCTCACAGATATACTCCACCAACCTGCAGTATTCATCAATAGAAACACACACACACACACACACACACACACACACACACACACACACGCACACACACACACACACACACACACGCATATGAAATCGGTACTTGAGTATGGCATTATTCCCAATTACTGAGACATACAAAACAATGCAACAACCAATATGGCGTAGGCGAATTTACGAAAAAAAAAACAACAGAAAAAACATTTAAAACAGACATGCTCAGTCCTCATCAGTTGTCAACCAAATATCACAGTTTCCATGCCTTCCGACAATATTGTTCAATTAGGCGGTGTCAACAACAAAAGCTGCTACTCTTTAAATGAGTATAGATGTTAGACGAACAAGGACAGAAAAAAAATGAGAAAAGTACAGTAACAATAAATGAAGAGTGTAAGACGAACGGTAAATATAGATGAATTATGAGGAGAAGAAAATACATGTAAAGAAAGACACAAATAGGCGAGACTGTAACAGAAAAAATATAAAACGACACAGAACGGTATTCGTATACATAGAAGGTCTTTAGCCTGAGCGACAAAAATAAGACGAAGAATGCTTATAGAAATGTTGGTGGTTCTTTCAGACTTGCGAAAGAATACAGGCTTGGATGTGTGGTAAGAAGATTGCTACTCAACCACATGGTTCCAGGTTCAAGCCCGTCGTGGCTGTGTGGCAAGGAACTTCCTTACCAATCTCATGCGTGGCACCTTGAGCAAGTGTCTTCTACTACAGCCTCGGGCCGACCAAAGCCTTGTGAGTGGATTTGGTAGACGGAAACTGAAAGAAGCCCGTCGTATATATGTCTATATATATATATATATATATATATATGTACGTGTGTGTATATGTTTGTGTGTCTGTGTTTGTGTCCCCAACATCGTTTGACAACCGATGGTGGGGTGTTTACGTCCTCGTAACTTAGAGGTTCGGCAAAAGAAACGGATAGAATAAGTACTAGGCTTACAAAGAATAAGTCCTGGGATTGATTTGCTCGACTAAAGGCAGTGCTCCAGCATGGCCACAGTCAAATGACTGAAACAAGTAAAAGAGTATATATTTTTCTCAAAGCCTAAATTTTGTTCTGGTAAATAATAATTTGTTTATTTCTGAACGAAATAACGATCACGTGTGTGTGTGTGTGTGTGTGTGTGTGTGTGTGTGTGTGTGTGTGTGTGTGCGTGCGAGTGTGTCTGTATGTTTGTTTTTGTCTATGTCTATGTGTGTGTGTAAATACATGCACGCGCGTGCGTACGCCTGCACACGCATATGTATATATATATATATATATATATATATATATATATATATATATATATATATATATATAAATATACAGGGATTAGCAATTGAGTTGCTTCTCCAACATACTGAAAATTTAGAAATAGCAGTCAAAGAACTACTGATTCCAAACTACAAATTTTCTCTAAAGTGGATGGCGATATTTATGGCACACATAGAACAAAAAACCGGAGGGAAAAGCGTAAACAAACCAAGCCTTTAGTTAATTGGATACGAATCGTTTCATGGTTAAGTGAATGGAAATTTCACTATTCCAATCTTCAGCCTCAATATTCTGATAAATTTGAAAGTGTCTCTAAAAAAATTCACGGTAATCTTTGGCCATGCGACACCAAAAATCAACGATAAGAAAGGCACTTACGAATTCATCGGCTAGCGAGTTCAGGCACCTCACCTCAAAGAAATCTATTCCATGTGCGTCACAAATAGTCCCGTATGAAAAAAAGTTCCGTGTCGAACTGGTTACGGTTTAGCCATCTAACTTAGAGATATCAAATATAAAATATACAAGAATAAGGGCAGAGAATCGTCAATTAATAATAGAATTAACAATTAACAATTCTGCCAAGTAGTTCAGTATGAAAAAAACCTTTATCGGTAAGACTATTTATCATTATAAATATACAGGGATTAGCAATTGAGTTGCTTCTCCAACATACTGAAAATTTAGAAATAGCAGTCAAAGAACTACTGATTCCAAACTACAAATTTTCTCTAAAGTGGATGGCGATATTTATGGCACACATAGAACAAAAATATCGCCATCCACTTTAGAGAAAATTTGTAGTTTGGAATCAGTAGTTCTTTGACTGCTATTTCTAAATTTTCAGTATGTTGGAGAAGCAACTCAATTGCTAATCCCTGTATATTTATAATGATAAATAGTCTTACCGATAAAGGTTTTTTTCATACTGAACTACTTGGCAGAATTGTTAATTGTTAATTCTATTATTAATTGACGATTCTCTGCCCTTATTCTTGTATATATATATATATATATATATATATATATATATATATATATATATATATATATATATATATATATATATATATATATATATTCTCAAGAAACCGAATGCAATGCAACTTAGAAGTAAAAGACCGAAAAAAAAAAATATTACGCCAGTTTACACTTTTAACTTGTGTTTTTTTTCAGTCTTTTGAGTTCAAAACCTCTTCAGCAAATGATGACGGAGAACAATGAGAAGGTAGTGTTATTTGTGCATACATACTCACACACACACACAATACACACACGCGTCGAATTGAAGCACACTTTTAATTAAAGAATTCTTTTACCGGAATATCAGCTAGTATTGTAATATATCAGCGTATTGCTGTTGCTGCTGCTGTTGCTGCTGCCGTGCTGCTGTTGCTGCTGCTGCTGCCGTGTTGCTGCAGTTATTCCAGCGTTGCTATGTTTTGTATTTTTCCCCCTTATCTTTATTTCTTGCTCTTTCTGTTTGCCAATTCTTCTGCCTCACACACAATCATTTACTTTTGTCGTCTTCGATTTCATTATCACCTGATATCAGTGAAACAAAGCTAAGACTGCTAATAGCTTTACTTACCTAGAAGAAAGAAGAGAAATAAAGAAAGTGAGAAGTCTACTAAAAAAACAAACACAATAATATAATACAATATATTAACAATAATCATAATTGACAACAACAAGGAGAGTACAAAATATTGCGACAACGATAATAATAATAATAATAATAATAATAATAATAATAATAATAATAATAATAATAATAATAATAATGATAATGATAATAATAATGATGATAATAATAATGATAATGATAATAATAATGATGATAATAATAATAATAATAATAATAATAATAATAATAATAATAATAATAATAATAATAATAATAATAATAATAATAATGATAATGATAATAATAATAATAATGATAATAATAATGATAATAATAATAATAATAATAATAATAATAATAATAATAATAATGATAATAATGATAATGATAATAATAATGATGATAATAATAATAATAATAATAATAATAATAATAATAATAATAATAATGATAATAATAATAATAATAATGATAATAATGATAATGATAATAATAATGATGATAATAATAATAATAATAATAATAATAATAATAATAATGATAATAATAATAATAATAATAATGATAATGATAATAATAATAATGATAATAATAATAATAATAATAATGATAATAATAATAATAATAATAATAATAACGATAATAATAATAATAATAATAATAATAATAATAATAATAATAATAATAATAATAATAATAATGATAATAATAATAATAATAATAATAATGATAATGATAATAATAATAATAATAATAATAATAATAATAATAATAATAATAATAATAATAATAATAATAATAAGATTAGAAGAAGAAGAAGAAGAAGAAGAAGAGGAGGGAAGGGATGTTAGAAACAACTAGATAATATCCCAGGAGAACCATGTCTCAGAGAAATCCAAAGTACTGTGCTGACAAGTACTGCCCACATCCTTAGAAGAACCATATCAATTTCAATGTATCTGTTGTATTACATGAAACTATTTCGCTACTGCCCCCTGCCACTTACCCTGCCCAAGCTTTCAGTCATGCTGTAACATCTCTTATCCCTCACTCGCCCTAGGACACTGGGTGTGTCTCAACGAGTAATTATAACAAATATGCAGTTTAAAGTAAGCAAGTAAGTAAGTAAGTAAGTAATAATAATAATAATAATAATAATAATAATAATAATAATAATAATGATAATGATGATGATGATTATGATGATGATGATGATGATGATGATGATGATGATGATGATGATGATAAAACCGTCAACAAAAGACAAAACAAGAAAGCATCATACTCAGTAACAAAACAGGCAAACGAATATCTAAGTGAATTCCAAATACAACAAATCCCAGAATTAGAGGTACTGGAAACAAGCACAGAAAAAACTAAGCATATGAAACCCGTGCGAAAAGTATTGTTAAATGTCAAGAAAACCTTTCAATGGCAAATACCCAAAGGGAGCGAATAATGCCGATGTTGAGAGGGCCCTTACCCATAAATGGTTAGTGTTTTGTGCCTTAAAATCAAAGACAGAAGGGTTTATCATAGCAGTCCAAGATCAATGCTTACCTACCAGGATAACATATTAAAGAACGGCAGTAGACCAACATGTGGTGTATGTTAACAACAAAATGAAAGCATTGATTATGTTGTCTCCATGTGCAGTCTAATAATAATAATAATAATAATAATAATTTTGACTCAAGGCCTACAATTTTGAAAGGAGGGGACAAATCGATTACATCGAGCCCAGCATTTAACTGGTACTTTATTTTATTGACTCCGAAAGGATGAAAAAAAAAGGAAGTGAACTTCGGCCGGAATTGAAACCGTGACGTAAAGAGCCGGAATAAATTCCACCGAACGCTTAGTCTGACGTGCTAACGTTTCTGTTAGCTCACTGCCATAATAACATCAATAGTAAATAATAACTGCTTGAAATTTTAGCACAAGGCCAGCAATATTTCAGCGGAAAGTTGTTACTCGTTTACATCGACCCAACACTTGACAGATACATTATTTTATCGTCCTCGGAGGGATGAGAGTCAAAGATGACCATAGTCGACTTTGAACTCAGGACGTAAAACAGCCGTAACTAAAACATATAAAGAGACATTTTGTTCCCCAATTTTGTTAATTAAATGTCAAGAAATTAATGGTGATGATGATGATGATGATGATGATGACGACGACGATGACGATGATGACGATGATGATGATGATGATGATGACGATGATGATGATGTTATTCATAAATATAGGAATTACGGGGAAAAATGTATCAGTTAGCTACAGTATAAGAATGCTATTAAAAAAACCAATTGGGGATTTACATCTGGTATAAAGAGTGAGATAATAACAAAAAAACAACAATAAATAATGCTGAACATTGGAATACTGTTAAAATGTCAGTATCAGAAATAACACAAATATGTACAACACACACACATACACACACACACACACACACACACACACACACACACACACACACACACACACACACACACACTATAACACATACAAACATATACACATATACATGCATGCATGCATATAAAAATATGTGTGTATATATATATATATATATATATATATATATATATATACACATACATATCTGTGTGTGTGTGTGTGTATGCGTTTGTGTGTATGGATGGAGGTTGGGTATCGTAATAAATACCTGCACATAAATATGATACATTATGAATTAAATGCTGAATAAAAATTCTGTAGTTTTTTTGTTTTTTTTTGCATTTATATGTAGGTCTCTATTGTATTTTATATACACCCTCCACATCATATGCACTTAAGTACAAACGCAGATGTGCATACACATATACATGTATATGTGTATATGAGCACGTGTGTCCCTGAGTGTTTAAGTGTACCTTCGCATATTACAAACTCTATGCTTGGAATGACCAATTTTAAATACTATTGTAACTTACAAGGTTCAAGAATCTTATATGTGTACCATTCTGCCTAAATAACGGAACTGAAGCTACAATATTCCTGCATATCTTACGTCTATTTTCATTCCTACTCTTCACTCTCTATTTCATATCTTATCAAGAATAACTATTGCTTAACCATCTTCTCATACCGTCTCCGATGAAGGGATATATAAAAAATCACGGAAACAACTGTAAGACCATCTCTTTATAAATGTTCTGAAATCTTTCACAGCCTTGCATTTTTTATCTCATTCTGTTAAATTTTTTTATATATACGTATGCTGATATATGACCTTCTCATTCACATAATCACCGAACCTGGAGCTTAACTATAGTCTGTCCATAGCACTTACTCAGCATTACCTGACACCTTTGGGTCTTCTTGACACCATTACCTCTCGTATACCCTGGTGTTGATGTTGGAATTCCAATGAAGGAACTTTGGATCTAAGTTAGAAACCGGCTCTTTCTCTTTTGGTAAGAAATCTTGAAATAACTGAATAATGACATACATACGTACGTACGTACATACATACATACATACATACATACATACGTACACACGTTATTGGAACAACAACCGCCTTCTCCCAAATTCCTCTATCCAGTGAGAGATATGATTTAAAATACACAGTATATACCATTAGTGTCATGCCTCTGAAAGTGTAATGGCCGGACAATATGTCTGCTCTTTGACAAAAAGCGAGAGAGCTTACAAATTAAGAGGGAAAAGGTCAAACTAAAACGTGGAATGAGAAAGAAAGGAAAAAAGGAAAAAATGAATGTGGAGATAAAGGAAATAAGTGTTGCGCCCTTTTGGCCCGTTAGACTCGAAATTAATATGCTTGATGTAATTAAAATATATGTACGATAGCGCTCGCGCGTGTGTGAGAGTATTAGAATACGTCATCTTAGATTTCCAAAAAGGAGGAATGCTACAGATTAGGACGGAACATCTTTGATTATCTATCTACTGAAGAAGGTGGCGAGCTGGTAGAATTGTTACTATGCTGGGCAAAATAGCAGTATTTCACCTGTCGCTACGTTCTGAGTTCAAATTCCGCTGAGGTCAACTTTGCCTTTCATCCTTTCGGAGTCAATAAAGAAGAACCAGTGAAACACTGGGGTTGATGTATTCGACTTAATCCCCTCACCCAAAATTTCAGGCTTTGGGCCTGTAGTAGAAGGCAGCGAGCTGGCAGAATCGTTAGCACTTCTAGCGGCATTTCTTCCGGCTCTTTGAGTTCTAAGTTCAAATGCCACCGGTGTCGTCTTTGCTTTTCATTCTTTCGGGGTCGATAAAGCAAGTACCAGGTGAGCACTGCGGTCGATGTAATTGACTGCCTAAAATTTCCCTAAAATCTCATGTCTTGTGCCTATCGTAGAAACAATTTTCTGCCTGTTGGATCAGCCACAACAACAACGACACATCTTAAGAATTAAGACTGTAGCAACCACACTGTCACTCAACCTGCCATAAATAGCAGCCAAATATATTTTAAATCACACTCTCAGTGATTTGGAAAAAGAATACTGGATTCGATGATATCCTGTATGGAGGTACGGTTAGTGGTGGTGGGGATTATCACAGCAGAAACATATTTCTTCATGGGTCTGTTCGAACAGGGCTGATCTTGGACTAAGCATTAACAATAACAACAACATTTTAAATTTTGTCATTGCTACTGCGCAGTATAGCTTAACATACATCAAAAAGACTTTATAGTATGTAAGTAATCGTTACTTTAAACACTGTGTTTACTAAACTGAAACAAAGCTTACGACGTTGGCTCAGGAAACACCTTATATTTAAATGAATTTCCCACGGACTTCAGTTCTTTGAAAGGGTTCCTTTTTTTAATCCTTTAATCCTTTACTTTAATCCTTTACTTGATTCAGTCATTGACTGAACCATGGAGCAGCACTTTTTAAGGGTTTTGTGGAACAAAACGACCCTGACCCCGCCAGTACATATTTTTATGTCTGCTATGTATTACATTGGGCTTTGTTGCCAAATTGCGGGAGTTAAGAGACATAAACAAACCAACGCTGGTTGTTAAGTACATACATAGAAAAGTACATACGCACACACACGCGCGTACACACATACATATATAGTATATATATATATACACACACACACACACACTACGAGCTTCCACAAAGTTTCCGTCTACCAAATTCACTCACAAGCCATTGGGCGGTCTGGCGCTTTAGCAGAAGACACATGATCCAGGTGTCACGGAGTAGAACTGAACCCGACAGCATGTGATTACAAAGCGAGCTCCTTAAATGCATAGCCAGGGACATCGTCCGTTCACGTTACAAATTTTGAAATCAGCTCACAAGATAACATTTCCGGGTTTCCAGGCATTCGCCGATTCCAGATGGGGAACCACTAGTTTAGTTTATATCTAACATGTTTCTGCTCACAAGAGGAATGATTACCTGTAATATACTTGGGTAGAGATAATTTTTGATTAAACATTAACACGCTAGTGAAGTACTTCTCTTGTTTTTGCTAGCAGATTTATAATGTTACACATTTAAATCTTCAGAGAAAAAGAAAACAAAAGCTAAAAGAAAACCAACACAAAATATTCCATTGAATTTCCGTAATGAGCAAGAGAAGTAACAAATATATAATTATACTATGATGTTATATATAGTTATATTTATGATATTATGATACAAATATACGAGAAAAATGACGTTCATAATTATCCATAATGTTATACATACACACAAACACACACACACACACATTTATACACACACGCACACATGTATATATGCATATATATATGTAGGCGTGTGCACAGACACGGTATTCTGATATACATATATTTGTGTGTGTGTGTGTGTGTGTGTGTGTGTGTGTGTGTGTGTGTGTAAGAAAAATATACATCTATGTACCATTAGAAAAATGTTAAACGAAGAGTTATATATTTATGTTATAATGTAAAAATATAGTGATGGTTTTAAATAGAAATATATGTGCCTGTTGATATATATATATATATATATATATAATTATAAGTTAAGATAATTAAGATTATAAATTATGCATATAATGTCAGAAATATGATAATATGTTAGAAATATATTTTTATATATTGCTTTAGATAAGAATTCCTAATATCATTTATATAAATATATAAGCGTGATTCAAAAACAAAAATGTGTCATGAAACTGTTTGGAATCGATTTTTAAAGCAATACCGAGACATTGATTGACTTATGTAATAAGACAAGAGCCAGTAAATGTAGTGGTCTATATTCAATCAATCAAATGTTCACAGTCGAATTTATTGGTATAAATCCAACGGCGTATAAAGAGGATGGAGTGTATAATGGGAAATAGCTGAGTTTCACAATTGCAACATAGACGGTGCATTAAGGAGAAAATATGTAGCTTCAAAGGATAAATTTTATATTTTGATGTTCATTACTTTTATTTTCAGGCCTGGTTGTGTGGTAAAAAGTTTGCTTCCTAACCATATGGTTTAAGGTTCAGTCCCGCTGTGTGGTACCTTGGACAAGTGTCTTCTACTATAGCCCCGGTGTGAACAAAGCCTTGTGAGTGGGTTTGGTTAGCGGAAACTGAGAGAAGCTCGTTGTGCGTGCGTGTGTGTATTTACTACATCACCGTTTAACAATTGGTTTTGGTTTGATTACATCCCTGTAATCTAGGATTTCGGCATATAAACCATAAGTACCGGGGTCGATTTGTTCGACTAAACCCCTTCAATGCTGTGTCCTGTCATGGCTGCTGTTCCATGAGTGAAACAAGCAAAAGAAGTAAGGTAAGAGATGAATTAAAATCAGAACCTAAGTAATTATCTTCTATTATCCTCAATATACGAAATAAAAATGAAGTAAGAAGCCTTCTAATGTAGAGGTTCACAAAGAAGGCGGTCCTGCTCCCTTGGGGGGCGGTGGAAAGATCCTGGTTGGAGTGGAAGTAAAGTAAAGCGATAATGGGGTGACTAAAAGGGGGCGATGGATGTAAAAACAACAAAACAATGGGTTAATTTAGTTAAGTTTTATTTGTGAAATACTTTTGTTTTGAATTGGCTGCAGAAAATGGTCTGGAACTAAACAGGAGGAGACATGTGACTTGGAGAGTCACTGAAGAGGTCACAGAACGTGTGATGAAAGACTTAGACGTAAGACACTAAGAATTATAATAAAGCTGAATTCAAGAGCGAATATAGAGTGCGTGTGTTAATTAATAACAAAAATAACCGTCCCGAAAGATAACAATATATATATATATATATATGTGTGTGTGTGTGTGTGTGTGTGTGTGTGTGATGTATGTGTGTGTGTGTATGTGTGCGTGTTTGTGTGGTTGGGTGCGTGTGTGGGTGCGTGGGTGCGTATGTGCGTGTGCGTGTGATCTGACCGAGCCAAAATGTACTAACCTTCGAAGGTAATGGCAAGATTATCCTTAGAAATATGTAAATGTGATTCTTTATACTTAACTACACTGAATGATCCATCAATTAACTTGTAACAGTTTTGGTATATTACTGTTCATACTGACCAGCATTAACACGTGCGCATGTGTGTGCGCGCGAGTACATATATATATGTGTGTGTGTGTGTGTGTGTGTGTGTGTGTGTGTGTGTGTGTGTGTATAGATTGATAGATAGATACATACATACAGGCATACATACATACAAACATACATACATACTTGTATCTATACAAATATTCAGGCTGCCCCGCCTCGAAGTATCATATAAAAGGAACTACTAGAAGTTGAAAAGATTCGAGTAGAAACCTGTTACGGACAGAAAGTAAACACTTATGATTTATGAAAGATTCAATAAATGGAAAGGTAAATATTTTTACAAACCTAGTTTATTATAGAAAATTAAAATTAACCGTCTTCTTAAAAGAAGCTCGTGCCTGTTAGAAATTTTTAAATACATTAAGAATGAATTTATAGCTAAAACTTATCATCATTATTATTATTATTATTATTATTATTATTATTATTATTATTATTATTATTATTATTATTGTTATTATTATTATTCATTAGACTTATTTTTATCACGTGCTTTTACTGTACTACCGAGCGTAGCCTTGGGTATGTGCTGTGGTTTGTTGTGATGCTCTTATTTTTACTGTATTGAAAGTGTTTTACGTAGGATGTGTGCGGTGCCTAGCAGTGCTATTTTCAGTATGTTATGTATTTACTTGTTAGTCTTGGTGTTTTTGTTTTATCATTATTATTATTATTATTATTATCATTATTGTTGTTGCTGCTGTTGTTGTTGTTGTTGTTGTTGTTGTTGTTATCATTATCATTATTATTGTTATTTGAGGTCGTTTGAAATGGAATCATGCAACTATACATGTACATACACATTCAGTCATATGT
Source organism: Octopus bimaculoides (assembly GCF_046866305.1). Taxonomy (NCBI): domain Eukaryota; kingdom Metazoa; phylum Mollusca; class Cephalopoda; order Octopoda; family Octopodidae; genus Octopus; species Octopus bimaculoides. The sequence goes on along the minus strand of NC_142937.1, from coordinate 78,747,959 downwards.
GTGTGTATGTGTATGTAAGTACGTGTGTACGTGTGTTTGGGAGTATGTCAATATATGCATACTAGCGCAGGTAACATATACACCCACGTATATATCTACGCGCGTGTGTGTGTATGTGTCTGTGTGTCTATAAGCATGCGCATATTTGTGAAGATGCTTCGTTATTGCACACAGTATAAACCTTTTACAAGCACACTTTTGATGTGGGTTTATATATATATATATATATATATATATATATATATATATATATATATATATACAGGGTGTCCACAAAGTCTGGGTACATGGGTATTAACGTATGCTTCAAGAAATTATTATTTAATTGTTATGATTTTATTTACTCCATGTACCCAGACTTTGTGAACATTCTGTATATAAAGAGAGAGAGAGAGAGAGAGAGAGAGAGAGAGAGAGAGAGAGAGAGAGAGAGAGAGAGAGAGAGAGAGATAAATAGATAGATAGATACATACACACACACACACACATATATATTCACACACATATATACGAAGTCTGATCAATAAGTAACCGGACTGTTACCATAGTAACAAATCTAAAGCACGCAGAGGAAACCGCTTCGCATGTAATGACCGTGAAATCTGTTGTGCATGTACATTAAGTTTTAACGTTCTCGGTCCACCGTTTACAGTAGTGCTTGGAAGGAAGGTGTGTAGCGTGTGATCTTCGCATTCACCATGACAGAGAAATATATATATATATATATATATATATATATATATATATATATATATATATATATATATATATATATATATATATATACACATACATACATGCACACATACGAAGGAACCTTGCATCTGGGTTAGTGACCGGGTCTTTCTCTATTGGCAAGAAATTTTGAAATAAACTGAATAATGACATACATACATATGTACGAATACATACATGCAAACGCATACATAAATGCATTCCAGGGTCTTTGTTGGTCAATGCTGAGAAAGTAAATGCAATTTACGATACGACGTATTGCAGAATACCAGTCGTTTCCCTATACATGCACGTCTGTAATGTTTTTCAAGTGTTAGACAGTGCCAATAGAGTTTGACATCATGACGAGCTTCAAGGGCACGCGGAGTTCGAGCCGATATTTCAATCGACAGATCTAACAATTCTACCAATTCACTATTCTGTGGTGGTAGCTTTTCTTCTTTTGTTTTTTGATTCCAAAAGGCTAACTTCATTTTAGCGGAATTTGAACGCATAACGCAAAGATCCGGAAGGCATATTGGAATACATTCCATCTGACACCTAAACGACTCAGCTATACTTACACATGCCTACATACATACATACATACATACATACATACATACATACATACATACATACATACATAGATCCATCCATTCATCAATCCATCCATCCATCCACGCCCCCTATATATATATATATATATATATATATATATATATATATATATATATATATATATATATATATATATAAGACAACGACATATGTAGGCGAAACAGCAAGGAGTATAGGGGAGCGGGCAAACGAACATTGGAGGGAACTTAAGGAAGGGAAGAACTCATCAGTTCTGTACCAGCACGCTGAGCAAGAACATGGAGGCTCAATCAACAACATAGAAATTAAAATCTTATCTACACATAGCAGTGATGCAGCACTTAGACAAATTACTGAAGCTACACACATAATAGAAGGGAAACCTAGCCTGAATAGGAAACTAGAATGGAACACTAACATACGCCACTAACAAACCTAACATCTGACAACTAACATCTGACAACATGTTACCCATAAAACAATAATAGGAACAAAGTATAATACAATACATAGATAAACAAATGGAATTAAATACTACATACGTTAACAAAATTTAATTAAACACATTAAAAAAAAAAAAAAAAAAAAAAAAAAAACACACACACACACACACACACACACACACACACACACATGAACATATAAATAAATAAAAACTAATACAAATGAACACGTATTAACAGAGAATATAGGTGATACAGACACTCCCCATACACACATGCACTTACAAAAGACACAGACACATTGAAGGACACGCATGCGTAGACACATACAATAGGAATACAAAATACAAAATGGCTGATAGTTAGCAAGGTGAGACACACATAAGAAAGAAGGAAACAAAGGACCACTGATGAGGTCACAGAAGTGTGACGAAAGAACTCTGGCCGAAATAAGATTAAGATTAAGATTAATGTAATATAAAGCTGAAAAAAAAAAAAAAATTAACACCAAATATACAGTGCGTGTGTTTTTATTGGCTAAACTGGCAATATGACCATCCCCAAGTACAACAAAATCTTGCAAAACAAATATATATATATATATATATATATATATATAAATAAAAAAAATGGAGCAACAACGCAACAAACGACAATAAAACATCTGGAGAGATAGACGATACGAAAATTAACAAAAAGACGGACAAAACAAAAAAGGACGAGCCATTCGTGGCCTTCTCCCATCAGTCAAGTTTCCAGATCTTCCTTTCAGTTTCGGCCAGTTAGACTTGGGACTGCTCAAATCTGGCTGCCCCCAAAATATTAGCTAAGAGCAATATATATTCGGGGAGAAAGCAAGCGAATGTGTACGACAACAAAGACAAACAAACAAACAAAAAAACGGAGCAAATGTTACTCAATTATAAGTACAAACAACAAAAAAATAACAACAGGTGTCTTTCAACTATTAGAGACGAATCAAGTTGAGCTGGCGTGTGTTGAGTGAAAGCCTTGAGGCAGGAACATAGATGAACATCAGAGATGAAAGTCAGAAGACAGGAATAAGAGGTGCTTCGTCTGGCAGTCGAGCCAAAAAAGAAAGATCATACTTGGCCGAGCGCCGGTCACATGGAAGGAAAGGAGAGAGATAGGAGGTAGAAAGATTGAAGAATTAGGGGAGGACGAGAAAGAGAAAAAAATCAAAAGAACATAGAGAAGATACTAGGGAGATAAACCATGGCAAATATGTAGACTACAAAAATGTGAAAGAGGGGGTTATATCTATCTATCTATCTATCTATCTAACTATCTATCTATCTATCTATCTATCTCTCTATATATATATCATACATATATATATGCATACATATCCATATATATACATATACGTTTATCTATATATGTATATGTGTATATATATATGCATACATATACATATATATATATATATATATATACGCATATATATATATATATGTATATATATGTAGGTATATGTATAATATATATATGAATTTATTTATCAAATATATACACGGAATATATTCAATGTTGAATTTTTATTCCTGTTTCGACATGGGTACCCAGAAGCAACCCTGAAGTATTCCCGCTTCTTTGATGAAGATATATACAGATAAACTTCATTCCCTTTACTCTGTCGGATACGTAGTGTGTTCGTTTTTGGTGAGGTGAGAATTCTGTTTATTTATATATATTTTTGGGACAATACTGTGCTGATGAACGAAATCTAGATTCATTCTAGTAATCGCGAAATCGGCCGATACACAGTTAAGTTTATTTAAAAGAAAGTTGGTCGTCTTCTGTTGGTTGTTTTTCCTCGCATTAGGTACTAAATGTGGTTATTTTGAGAAGTCCACTGTGTGGCGTTATTATTTTCTGTAATAATGCCCTTTATATAAATATATATATATGTATATATATATATATATATATATATATATATATATATATATATATAGCGAGAGAGAGAGAGAGAGAGAGCGAGAGAGAGAGAGAGAGAGAGAGAGAGAGAGAGATAAAACATGCACGGAATTACATCCATGTATACATACAGAAATCATCCATTGAGCATTGATAGTTTGAAAATACAGTTCTCAAGACACACTTTCAGTTTCATACCTATTATTATTGGAGCAGCAGGATACATTCCAACCCGTCTGGAGCAAAGTATGGTTGAATTTGGGTTCAAGGAGAGAGATTGCTAGTCTTTAATTTATACCCTACAAATCATCACGTTATCTGCTAGATCTTCTTAAGATTTGGAGAATGATGAAAAAAAAAAAAAGATGTTTTCTTTCACAACCCTGTTGCCATATATACATACGTACATACGTAGGTAGGTAGGTAGGTAGGTACATACAGACGTACATACATACATGCGTATTTGCCACCTAATTTTCTGCTTTATTTTTTCATCAGTAAATCATTATTCCTGTTCTATAATGTAAGAGCAATGTTAGCAGCCAATCTGGCAAAAGTTCTTTTTGTTGTTGTTGTTGTTGTACTTCTTCTTCTTCTTCTTCTTCTTCTTCTTCTTCTTCTTCTTCTTCTTCTTCTTCTTCTTCTTCTTCTTCTTCTTTGATGTTTATCGTTTGTCTTTAGAGGAATTTTTTCTCTCTATTTCTTTTACAGTTTCAACAGACATCAAAGATAGCCATCGATTATGAAAGCCAATGCGCTAACAATAGGAAACTGTTACTTCTATTTTCCATCGTTTCCTTTCGTTTTCCTTTTCACCGTGTCACTGTCTCTGTCTCTCCGTCTCTCCGTCTCTCACATTGTCTGTCTGTCTCTCTTGCAGTTTCCCTCTCGTTCACTCTCTCTCTCTCTCTCTCTCTCTCTCATACACACACACACGCATACACACTCTCTGTCTCTGTCTTTGTCTCTCACTCTGTCTCTGTCTCTCTCTCTCTCTCTCTCTCTCTCTCTCTCTCTCTCTCTCTCTCTCTCTCTCTTGTTTCTGGTTTTCCGTCTATCTAAAGACATCCTCTCTTATCATTCCTTCTCACGTTATCCTCATTATCCGCTGTCTTTCATCCTTCTTATCCAAATTTCTCTGCTTTATATACGTATGTGTGTTTGTATGCGCGTGACGCGTGTACACACACACACACATATACACATATATACAAACATACATACATATCTATGCATGTATACATACATACATATATGCATACAAACATACACACCTATATACATACGTACATATATATCTATATACACCACACACACACACACACACAGAAACACATATATATATAATCTTTGAAGCTCTTAGCAAATCTTGTCTACGAAACAGTTTCAACACCTGCTTTCAGCAAAATAAAAATTCTCCATGATTAGCCTGATATTCTTACCGTATTTGGGAAATATGTAATACACGGGTTGCATTTATAATCTATAAGCAGGTACAATATGTGTGGTATAATTTGTACTGGGATCAAATCGAAACCATGAACGGACGAACTTGTGATTTCTGTACCATCGAGAAAAACTGCTAAAAATCTCCTTCAATTCAGTTTTTTTTTATTTTAGAAAGTCTTGAATCTATTTATCCATCTATCAATCTAACTATCTATCTATCCATCCATCTATCTATCTATCTATCTATCTATCTATCTATCTGTCTGTCTTTTTTTTTCTCGATCCCTTTTGATCGAACTCCCCCTTTTTCCCTTCCTACGATCCCTTTTGATCGACACTACCCCCTTTTTTTTCTTTTTTAAATTAAATTTTTTTTTTTTTATTCCTTCCCCATCCCAAAAAGAAAAGCTCTACATTGTATTTGTCCCATCTTCGTTGAGCCCTGTGTGGCTAATAAAAGAAATGTATCTATCTATCTATCTATCTATCTATCTATCTATCTATCTATCTATCTATCTATCTGCCAAGGCTGCCTGACTGCCTGTCTTCCTACTTGACTATCTACAACGTTTCTTGCTGTCGGAGCTTGACCTCATCATGGATTCTATATTCTTTAACCCATTCTTGTCTATATTTTGGTGCTTCTTTACTGTTGAAGATTCGCACCACACCAACTGTTTATTTCAAACCTTCTCTCTTTGTGGCGGTGATGGTGGCGTTAACCAGCTCGCAGTGTTTAGATAACATCTTGATGAAAATTACTTTCGTTATTATTACGATCACGCCAC
>NC_142937.1:78719524-78737024 GCF_046866305.1 Octopus bimaculoides | reverse complement strand
GGGTATCAAGAAAGTGTAGAGCTGTTACCTTTACAGTGGAGGTAGGACAATTATTTAGAAGATATGCGAAGAATAACGATCGTATTCAATATATATTTCTCTTGTTTGCAGATTTAACACGTGATGGCAGCCCCGACAGTGGATTTTGGTAAAATTGAAGCACGAGTGATCAAGAAGTTCGACGGAAATTCATGGCGCGATGAAGAGAGTCTTGAAGGACGTTTATAGGCACAGACGTGGCTGTTTATCGGCGCAGGAGAGACTGTGTTGTAAGAAGACTGTTTCCCAACTGCATGGCTCCGGGTTCAGTTCCACTGTATAGCACCTTGGGCAAGTGTCTTCTACTATAACCTCGGGTCGCCCAAAGCCCTGTGAGTGGATGTGGCAGACAGACACTGAAAGAAGTCTGTCGTCTCTCTCTCGCTATATATATACATCTTTGTGCTTGTGTATCTTTGTGTTTGTGTTTTCCCCCACCACACTTTGACCGTCGGTGTTGGTGTATTTATGACCCCGTAAGTTAGCGGTTTGGCAAAAGTGACCAATAGGATAAGAACTATGCTGTAAAAAAAGTTCGATCTGTTCGATTGAAACCCTTCATGTCGGTGCCCCAGCATGGGCGCAATCGGTTGACTGAAACAAATAAAAAATAACGATAAAAAATTTATGTATATATATATATGTATATATATATAATATATATAATCATATATATAAATATATATATATACATACACACACGCACACACATTTTATATATATATATATATATATATATATATATATATATGGAGGCACATAGAGGGATCGCGGATTCGAATCCCAAACGGGGTGATGTGTGTATATATGTATACATATATATATATATATATATATATATATATATATATATATATATATATATATATACACATAGATACATTGGTATGTATGTATATATGTATATATACATGCTTATATGTATACATACACATGCAACACACGTATATGCACATGTAATTTTATAAATGTGTGTGTGCAAGTACGTGTGAGTATGTATAAACCCACCCACATATATGAAAGCAGACGTTTTTCTTTCATGTTACACGAATATACACCCTGCAGAACTTAGCATCTACGTTTATGTCTGTACTTGTGCGTGTAATCATAATTTTTACATACGATTATGTAAACACATCATACAGTAGAACTAAAGGATGCTTCTCCTTCTCTTTTACTCTTTCTCTCTCTCTCTCTCTCTTTTATCTATCTATCTATCTATCTATCTATCTATCTATCTATCTATTTATCTAATATATATTATTATGATTGACCGTTGACTGAACACTATTCAATTTTTTTTCTCCGTGTTTTTCTCCTTGTCTCCGTATTCTTTCTGTTGAAGAGCGTAGCTCGAAACGTCAAAGACTTTCCGTATTCCCGAGCGTCATACTAATATATCCTTTTGTTATTTACACCACCTGTCCTCGTCTGTTGTTATTATTTGTATATTCTCCCACATATATATATATATATATATATATATATATATATATATATATATATACATATATCTTTCTGCATATGCTATCTCTCTCTATCTACCTATACCTTCTATTTTTTTCAATTACCTTCATTCTTCCTATCTTTTTCTACTTTTTCTTTTATTCGCCTTAACTTCGCTTGCCTTCGGCCGCTTGTTCGAAATTAAATGAGGTTTCTTATCACGTTATAGTTGACGCATTAAAGAGTAAATATTCCGGGTATAGACATTCTTTTCTAACAAGAAATACATTTAAAAAAAAAAACCCAAAATAAAATTAAAACTCCACGCGAAAAAAAAAAGAAAATAATAATCCATGTCATCAAGTGATTTTTAAATAAGAAAGAAATCCACAGCGACAATGGACAAAAGATAAATTATATAGGAAATAATAAATATAACAGCCAGAATGGCAACGAGCGCAGAGTACAAAACATTATTGATGCATAGAATACTTGTACTTAGTTACATTGCAATCATCTTCGCAGCGGGTTGTGGAAGGTATTTACCATAAGCTTTACGTGGTCATTATTATTTTCTTTCATATAAGGGTGTTGTTATACCACTGTTGTTAGTATTATTTTTGTTTTGGTTTTTGTTGAGACCAATGTCATACCCCATCAGGTATCTCTTGGCACTCTGTCGCTTACGACGTCGAGGGTTCCAGTTGATCCGATCAACGGAACAGCCTGCTCGTGAAATTAACGTGCAAGTGGCTGAACACTCCACAGACACGTGTACCCTTAACGAATTTCTCGGGGATATTCAGCGTGACACAGTGTGACAAGGCTGGCCCTTTGGATTAGAGGCACAACAGAAACAGGAAGTAAGAGTGAGAGAAAGTTGTGGTGAAAGAGTACAGCAGGGTTCGCCACCATCTCCTGCCGGAACCTCGTGGGGCTTTACGTGTTTTTGCTCAATAAACACTCACAACGTCCGGTCTGGGAATCGAAACCGCGATCCTATGATCGCGAGTCCGCTGCCCTAACCACTGGGTCATTGCGCCTCCACTCCCATCAGGTATATCTGCGGTCAAAAGCGCTTCAGTCGTGGCTACTTCGACTTTCAAGGGAATACCTAAATCTGTATTATGCAATGTAACCATTTCTTTCTTGGTAAGGTGTAATTAATATTTACCGTTTATCTTTTAATTTAGTTGTTTCAGTCATTAGATCGCGGCCATGTTGGGACTGAAGAATTTAGTCGAATAAGTTGTCCCCAGTACGTATTATGTTTTTAAGCCTAGTAATTATTCTATCGAACCGCTAAGTTACGGGGCAAATAAACAAACCAGCATCGGGTGTCAAGCAGTGATGAGGGACAAACACAGACACACATACATACATACATACATACTTACATACATACATACATGCATACATACATACATACATACATACATATACACAATGGATTTCTCTGCCACAAAACCACGCCTGCGCCTATTTGTTCATGTGTATGTGTGCGTATGCCTGCGTGCATGTGTGTGTGTGTGTGTGTGTGCGCGTGCTTGTGTCTGTGCAGCATCCATTTTGTAAACTGCATCATTTACTAATAGGCTCCAGCGATTTATCTTCAGGTTCACAGTCGCTGCTTTCATGCTGTCGAGAGCAACAGAGTGTATTTGCGATTCAAGAGGCATAAATATCACACGACGAATTGGAGGATTTGCCTGCACCGGCTTATCAGCAATTATCTTCCTGACTTGTATATATTTTGCCGATACACGCACACACAGATGTACACAGGTGCACACGGACTAACACATGCACAAACAGATGGGATGTCTCAGTCACTCTCACACATGTCTCGTTTATGTATCAGTATGACGAGATTCCGCACAGTCTCTGGCTACGAAATTCCACTTACAAATATTGGTCTATCTAGACTTAAATTCTTTCCAGACGAAGATTTTATTTTCTCATATATTAGCTGATGGAAGATAGGATAAAGTATTCAGAATAATGAAATGCTATCGGGGAGAAAGATATCCGGAGCTCAAATTATTTGTTTCTGTTTCTTTCTCTCGATATTCCATTTCTTTTTAGGATGTTTCATTTCTTTTCGTCGAGCCAGAATAATTACGAAGAATTACTTTTATGACGTTCGTTTTTTGTTTACTAAATCGCTGAAGACAAACTGCTGTTGCATCACCAACAGTCTTAAGAATCAATCTTTTTGTATATGGTGAGATAAAAATTTCTCATATGATTTTCACTCGATGTCCTGAACATTCATAATAGAAGTCTTGGCAGGTACACGAAAGGACGGAATCAACACGTCTGTATTTTAACCACTGAAGCGTTGTTTTAACAGCCTTTAATCTTAATTAAAACAGAATTATATCTGTATCAGTAAACATTGATTTAATGTACAAATTCGTAGTTATTGGGTTGATATTTTACTAAACAATTCCATGTAAAAGGGTTAATATGCATATTCATATGATCATTACTGTTTCGATGTATTTCTTTGAAAAACAATTCGCCAAAAGTTGGTAGACTAGTGTGCGTGTAGACGTGTGGTTCAGTGTTTTGTGAGTGAGGCCCACGACCATCAGCACCATTCTTAAATCGAACGGTAGTAAATTTTCTCCTTCAGTGAAGCTCTTCACATGAATCAAGTATACTAAACTGAAAAGAATAAGGAGCCTATAGTGGGACAGCACGCTCTACATCAAATTATGATATTCTGAATGTTTCATTGGGTCGAGGAAGGGCCGGCCGAGAGGGAATCTAATTCTGCTCACAGCTACATAGGCATTTAAGACAATTAGTGAAAGCATAGTACACGCTACCATGTCATACGCATTTGGTAATGTCAGCTACATGTATATATGTATGCATGTATGTATAACATCGGTCTCACAACCCTTAGGTAGCGTGTTCGAACCCCAGATCAGGCTGTGTGCTATGTTCTTGAGCAGGACACGTTATTTCAAGTTGTTCCTATTCACTCAGCTGTAGAAATGAGTTGCGATGTCACTGGTGCCAAGCTGTATCAGCCTTTGCCTTTCTCTTGGATAACATCAGTGGCATGGAGAGGAGAGACTGGTATGCATAGGCGACCGCTGGTCTTTCATAAACAACCAAGCTCGGACTTGTGGATCAGAGGGTAACTTTCAAGATGCAATCCCATGGTCATTAATGATCGAAGTGGGGTATTTTCCCTTTATATATCTGATATATAAATGGTAATTTCTGTCTGTCTGACTTTTACCACCTTAGTGCCTAAACCAACGAACCAATATTCACGAAATTTTGCATACATGTTACACTAACATCCAGTTCAATAATAGGCTATTTGGATTTCAATAAAAATCTATGATGTACCCTCAGGGGCGTTGGGCGAATTATATGATGAAATGAGAATGCTGTAAAAGTATTAGTCGGATGGAAATGTAGTAGCAGAGTGAGGGTGACTTATATCAGTGAAAGCAAGAACACCGGTAGCAATGAAATGTTAGCGTTAATATAGCTGTCATATACACGCGATGCTGCATGCATTTTTTCGTAAATACACACACACACACACACACACATACACACACACACACACACACACACACACACAAAGGTGGGTGAGAGGAATACGTAGCTTTAAGGAGAGAGGTGTAGGTAGCTTTTCTGCTGTCCATTGTAAAGAATCACTCACACACAAACACACACGCATACATATATATACATACATACATACGTACATACATACATACATACATACATACATACATACATACAAACATATCCCTACTATACACTATTTTATGTACGTGATTATCTGTGTATACGTTTGTAAGTTTGTGTATGTGTGTGTCACGTTCTATAATTGTCTGTCTCTCTACTTTTGTAGAGTCTTCCCTGTTGCTGTCACATACTGTGAGATTTTAAAATTACGTCAAAATTATCAAATTTAGTTTATTCAAATAATTATCCACGTTAAATCCGATTCTGTTATTTATTTGTTCCTAATATTCAGTTGAATTATAGGCGAATTGGATTTCAATAAAATTCTATAATGGGCCCCCTAAGGAGGGAATGGGACTGTAGCACATGTTCACAAATCAACTGCGATGAGCTAAAACATGCGACAACGCCAGCTACAATACGCGGACTATTTGTCGATGTATTTGTAAATCCATCTATTTATCTAATTCATTTTACTCAGATGCATATTCGTTTGTTAAAATAATATAGGGACATTCCTTATTCGCCCATTAATAGAATTAATAGTCTGCAATACCTATTTTTAGCAATAAGCTATTACCATAAACGACAGGTTAAACATAAAGACAGGAACTGAACAGGAAACAGGATAGAAAGGGAATAGTATAATGGCAAACGGAACTGGGGATAACTCCCGCTTTCCCGGTATTACTGGTCAACACATTTTTTTTACTCAGATGCATAGAGTTTGTTAAAGGGATTCCTTATTCACCCACATAAGGGCATTCCTTATTCAGCTACTAATCGTATTAATGGTTTGTAGTTCTTATTTTTAGTAATAAACTATTATCATAAATGTGAATAAAATATTTAATGGCTTAATTACACTACGCCTAACTGATTCTAAAATTTATATATTGGTATAAGATTGAGGATTGGAATGGGAGCGGAACTAAAACTGGAACTGAACAGGGAACAGGATAGGACATGGAGCAGTATAATGGTAAACGAGAACTGGGAATAACCCTTGCTTTCCCAGTATTACCGGTCAAATCATTTATTTTACTCAAATGCATATTAGTTTGTTGAAATAGCATAGGGACATTCCCTATTCACCCAACTGATCGTATTAATAGTTCGTAATACCTATTTTTAGCAATAAACTATTATCATAAATGTAAATAAGATATTTAATGGCTTAATTACACCTAACTGATCCTAAAATTTATATATTGACGTAAGATTGAGGACAGGAATGGGAGCGGAACTAAAACGGGGACTGAACAGGGAACAGAATAGGGCATGAAACAGGGTAATGGGAATGGGAACCAGAAATTATCCCCGCTTTTCTGGGTATTACCGGGTAATTCAGCTAGAATATATATATATATATCGATGGACCATTAACTTCTTGCTAGAGTTGTAGAGGCGCCGGGGCTCCACCGTAACATACGTTGAGACATGGAAATTTTTGACATTATGTATGTATGTATGTATCTATCTATCTATCTATCTATCTATCTATCTATCTATCTATCTATCTATCTATCTGTCTGTCTATATTTTAGACGTAACAGAAAGACCATTACTCTACAAGTTAGGCAATAAACGCCTTCTACAAGAAGCAGCGAAAGAGATAAATACAAAGGAAGAGTTTCGAGAAAGAGAAGATTGGAGTCCAGTAGCGAACTGCGACGTTACATAGCGACCATGAAAGGAGGAAAGATAAAACTGACCTCGGTCGAATTTTAAACACGGAACGCAGAGAGCAGAACAATTACAGCAAAGCTTTCTGTCCAACGCTCTAACGCCTGTGCAAATTGGCCCGCTGTCTGTCTCTCTATCTCTCTCTTTCTCTGTGTGTGCATTTGTATATATACAGATACACATACACATAAGCACACATACCAGACACATACACAAACACATTGATATAGATAGATAGAGAGAGAGAGAGAGAGAGAGAGAGAGAGAGAAATTGAGCTTGTTTGTTACTAGGAACAAAACGGTAGTAATTTCTTTCACAGTAGTACTCACTGTATTTGAAAATAACTGCTGCAGCAAGGGTTATTAATTAAAACAAACAATCACACACACACACACACACACACACACACACACACACACACACACACACACACACACACACACACTCACTCACAAACACACACACACATACATATACACACACAAACAGACACACACATACCCACACATGCACATACATACACATACTCTCTCTCTCTCTCTCTCTCTCTCACACACACACACACACTTTCGTAAAGAGCGACGGTAACAGTACTAGTTCAAAATAGCATGCTGTATATCGTACATTACACTGACAAACTGTTGAAAGGATGGAAACTCCAAGCGTAACACTATACGTCTATACAAGTTGCCTTCTCGAGGATATCGCAGTTTCTAGATTTTCAACAATATATCTGCTTTAAGAATGATACACGCATACACACACACACACACACGCATATGTATATATATATACACATATATGTATATATATATATATATATATATATATATATATATATATATATATATATATATATATATATATATAATTGAGTAAAAATAAATACAAAAAACAAAGGGGTTTTGTATGATCGTGTATAGAGGAATATATTATTTTATTTAAAAGAATTCCAACTCTGTCTGTTTTTTTTATGTTTTATTTATATTCTTGTAAAATTAATGTGGGATATAGAATATGGAATATATAATATATAATATATAATATAAAAATGGATGTTACAATGAAATGAAGTATTGAATGTCTTATTGAATATATGAAATATTGAGTGTTCAATATAAAGAATTGAATATATAAAGGCGAATACGTATTTTCATACCTTGTGGTATTCATCATGGCCTCCGCCTGACAGACTGTAACATATATATAACGTAAATTGAAAACAGAACACAAAGGGTATCGCGGTACACGTGTTTCAGGCTTTATACACAATCTGTCATTACATCAGTATATATTGTTGATAGAAAGGATGGTTTAAAGATTTCTTCAGCCGCAAATATTTTCAGTCCCAAGATTACATCACAAAGGAAAAAGAAAAAGAAAGAGAAGAAGAAAAAGTCCACTTAGTACTATCCATTATAATAGATTTATCCTTTAAACAGTTATATCTGCATAAATGTTTGTTGGATTTCAGAAATCTGCCCATAATGCATCACAATTCAGCATAGAGTGAATGTTTATATATATATATATATATATATATATATATATATATATATATATATGAAGGAAAATGTTCTCTATGTGGCTTGTGTATTTTCTGTACTCTGGTTATTATTATTTTCTTGTCTACGTTTTGTTTGCAATGTCCTGTACCCAGATATGCACCTATATATACAGGTAGACGTAGATATGCACATACCTGTACGTATATATGCATATACTCATTTATTATTCTTATATATATATATATATATATATATATATAGTACGTAAAATTACACTGGTCTTAGTTTCAGTTTGAACCTAGGAAATAGAACAGATGAGGAGAGAGAGAAAGGCAGAGAGAGAGAGAGAGAGAGAGAGAGAGAGAGAGAGAGAGAGAGAGAGAGAGAGAGAGAGAGAGAGAAAGCCAGGGAGAGAGAGAGAAATGAGGAAATGGTAGGTAGATAAGTGAAAAGAAGAAATAGAAATATAGAGTGAAAACTAAGAGGAAGAAAGTAAAATTAAATCTTAAAGATTATACAAATGTTTCTCTGGTAAAAGAAGCAGACGATATCAAAATATATTGTTTCTGCGACAGATGAATGAGGAGGAGAAGGAGGAAGTGGAGGAAAATGAATAAGAGAAAGAGAGAGAAAAAAGAGCAACAATAACATCGTGTATAACAGCCGCAGCAACAATAACAACAACAACAACAACAACGAAAGTTAATGATGACAATAGTGTAGAGGATCAACAAAAGACGAGAAAGAAGCTGGAAATGTATTAAAAGAAATATGAGAATTCTTTTATGTAAACTTGCAGTTTGTTCTTTATCAACATATTGATATAATTCTAGCCATTTTAAAACCAATTCCTTTTCGAAGCTTTCGTAATACAACGTATATTTTTGCATATTTATTATGATATTATTTTGATATATAATATGATATCGTTTATAGACAGATGTACAAACACACGCGTTCACGCACGTGTATATATACATACACACACATACACATACACATTGTGTATGTATGCATATACATATATGTATACATATATATATATATATATATATATATATATATATATATATATATATATACATATACATGCATACACACATACATACATGCAGATACATATATATATATATATATATATATATATATATATATATATATATATATATATATATATATATATATATATATATATATATGTACATATATATATATGTATATAGATATATATATATGTATATATATATATATATATATATATATATATATATATATATATATATATATATATATATATATATATATATATATATATATATATATATATGCACACATATATATATATGTATATATATATATATATATATTCATTTACATACATTGCACGCATGCGTGTGCGTCTCTGTGTATTTATATGTTCACATGCTTAAACTGAAGTACCTAAAAGAAGTTCCATTGCTACAGCATATTATTGCCTTGTTTCTCTTACGTTCTTCCGAACAATAATGGCGGAAAACGTTTGTAACACTCTGATTGGCTGAAGCTACGCTTGACTGTTTCAATTTGATTCTAGTTACTTCAAGCAATAATTGTATAATTTGATATTTCTGCTGTTGCAATTCCCTTGTTATTTCAATTCTATATTTATTTAATTTTGTAAAGGGAGTTTCACTTCAAGGAATTTGTGAATAAGTCTGTCTGAGCGCATGCGTGCGTAAAACCGACATATATGTGTGTGTTGAATATACCTCCATGCGTATGTGTGAGTACGTTTGTTTCTCTGTTTGTATGTGTGCTTGTATTTTTATGTACGTGATTGTGACAAAATAATTGCTATAAATCTCTTATCTTCGATTATTATCTTTATTGTTAGCACAGTCACATTATCCAAAACTGGGTATTTGGATTTGATTGTCCTAAATTTCACTGATTTCTTTCTAAAACTTATTTCAACTATAGATAGGCTTAATAAGGATAAACAGAAATTTTTTCTGTTGCCTCTTTTTTTCATCACCAACCAACCAACCAACAAACCAACGAAATAACCAAACGACCATCCGACAAGCCATGTTGAACTAGAAGCTAACAATGGAACTTCTTCAAAGTCATGCGACGTGCTAAAAATGGTTCCTAAATCACCCTCAAATCATAGCCTTCCGTCTTAATGAAGGAAGCAAATATTGGATAATATAGTCCTACGTGAATTGCGCTGGAATAAAAGATGAGATTCTTTATTTTTTCATTCTTTAAATGGCTTCAATCGTAAGACTGCGGCCATGCTGGAGCACGGCCTTAACTTATTTTTGATCGGTTTTGTTGTCCGTCTATGGCAGGAAGTTAGTCTATGATTTAGTCGGTAGCAGTTGATGCTCCCTGAGTGCATCCTCGAATGGTCGGCCGGCGTGTCCGGAATCATCATTAAGTGCTTATCCAATGTTGTTTCAATGATTCAGTAGAGATTCTTTTTGTATTACTGATTTCTTTAGGTAGGTTGTTGAACAGTTGAGGGCCTTTAAGTATCAGATCGTGGATCAACTCATCAATACTCACGAGTCTAAAAACTGGAACACTACCAGTGCGACTACCATCGCTACCATTAATAACAACACAATCAACACCTCCGCCACTGTCAACATCATCAACAGCACCAAGGAGGGAGAGGGAGCTCCTTTATCCGATTAAAAGATTAGATTTTGTAGTCAGATACGCACGAATGATACACAATCGTCTTAAGAGAAGGAGTCCTGTCTATTACTTAGAAACACTGTATTTGAAAGGACTAAGCGGAGCAGGAGAATACACCTGGAGAGAAAAGTTCGCTGAAGAGGTCACAGATGTGTAATGAAATATTCCCAGACAATGGATAAAATAATGAACAGTAAACTAGTGAAGAACAAATAAAAAAGTGCGTGTTTTGTATTTGGCAGTAAAAAAGACCACCCCGAAATAATAATTATATATATTCAAATTACGATGAAAGTAAACAAAGTTTGCTTTAGAAGCGTTGAGATGTATTGAAAGATACAGAAATAATTTATTCTCAAGCGCATAATAATGCTACAACAATAGCATGAACAGGATAACTGTTCATATATTACAGGAAAAAATCGTTACAGAAAAAAATAATCACTAGCCAGCCATGTGACTCGAACTTACATCTCTGTGATGACGCGTCAACTGCTTTACCTTTAAGCTAAACTGCCCAGTAATGAATTGGCCTGCAATTGTAGGATTTATAAATTCAACTTACGATGAAAGTAAACAAACAATCAATTCGTTAATGGGAAGTTTAGCTTAAAGATAAAGCACTTGACGCGTAATCACATGGATGTGAGTTCGAGTCTCATGGCTGGCCGGTAACGATTGTTTCTGCAATATATGGATAGTTTATCCTGTTCATACTATTGCATTAGTATTATCATGCGTCTGAGAATAAATTACTACTGCATCTTATATATATATTATTTTTACTCTTCTACTTGTTTCAGTTATTTTACTGCGGCCATGCTGGAGCACCGCCTTTTGTCGAGCAAATCGCCCCCAGGACTTATTCTTTGTAAGCCTAGTACTTATTCTATCGGTCTCTTTTGCCGAACGGCTAAGTTACGGGTCGTAAACACACCAGCATCGGTTGTCAAGCGATGTTGGGGACACACACACAAACACACACACACACACACACACATATATACATATACATATATATGGCGGGATTCTTTCAGTTTCCGTCTACCAAATCCACTCACAAGGCTCTGGTCGGCCCGAGGCTATAGTAGAAGACACTTGCCCAAGGTGCCACGCAGTGGGACTGGACCCGGAAAGCAAGCTATTTACCACACAGCCACTCCTGTGCCTATATATATATATATATATATATATATATATATATATATATATATATATATATATAGGAAAATGAAAAAAAGCCAGAATGCTGAACTGGGAGCATAATTTAATAAAGATTTTTTCTAACCGGTTTTCATTGCGATGAAGCAAATTATCAAGAAGAAGGAGAATGAAAATGTTTTTTTACAAAGAAGTACAAAAAAGTACAAAATGAAGAAAATAATATATAAGACAATAATATATAAAAAAATTAAATATACCCATACATTATATTGTCTTTGAGCTTTTGTAGTTCAATAGTAGTTCATGTATAAATTGGTAGGAAAAATAAGGATGCATGAGAGTTGAGAGTTTTGTTAGGCTTAAAAAAAGGGTTAAAAGTTTGTGTTAAGCAGGAAATGTGGTGTCAAAACAGGAAGTGTGTGTAAGAGGAGACAAGTGTTTTTAGTTAGAGTTATGAACTCTTTTTTTCCAAACAGGAAGTTTGTGTCTGTTCATAGAGAAATAAGGTCACTGAGGGGTGTGTGTGTTAAGAAATGGTTGGAATTTCTCTATGAAAAGATTCTCCTTGTTGATTCTTTCTTGTGTGGAGAATCTGTCTTTACATTGATAGAAAGAGAATATAATGAATTTAGGGTTTTTGTTTCTGGCGCAAGAGTCTATGTGGCCACTGAGTGGAATTTGGCGGTATTGAGGGAGGTTTATTTGTTCCTTATGGACAGCTACTCTTCTACGTAATGGAAGGCTCGTCTGTCCGATATAGAAGTTTTGGCAACCTGCGCAAGTAAGGACATAAATGAGGTTACTCGAGGAACAAGAGAAATTGGTTTTAATTTTAAACTTTGTTCCTCGTTTGAAGGTAAATTCAGAGCCTTCAAGTAGGTAGGGGCAGGTGCCACAATTAGGGCGTGCACATTTTTTAACTGATGGGGGTGGAAGTGGTGTATGTAGTTTGGAATTGGTTAATAATGTTTTCAAAGATTTGTGTTGCCTTTTGCATTTAAGGACTTTGTGTGTATTAATGATATTGTTCATTTTCGGGTCTGTGGTGAGTAAGGGGAGGTTTTGTTTAATTGTGGTGAATGCTTCGATGTTATTGGGGTTATGGGTGGAGATTTTGGGGTTGGGTGTGTTATTATGTTGGTTGGTTTTTAGTGTATGTGTGGTATGGACACACAAATATATATATATATATATATATATATATATATATATATATATATATATATATATATGAAACAGAGCTTGTGCGTTTGTGTGTGTGTGTGTGTGTGTGTGTGTGTGTGTGTGTGTGTGTGTGTGTGTGCGCGCATGTTCCCTACGGATTCGAAAACAGAGTTTCCAATTTTGACGTATGTAGTATCAAAAGGTTCAGTAATCTTTCGGCTACCGAATGAAGTATGTTTTTGCACAACATCTTTTTTTACTACAAAAATCACTTTGAGATCGGGTCGCACAATTTTGAGGTCTTTAGCTAAGGGAGGCAACTCTGCCTCCACAATGTTAGAGTATAATGAGAAAATGTTTAAAACAGAAGGAGTTTTACTAGGGAATGACACTTAGAAGATATACCGTCAACTTCATTAATATTATTTAGTAGATAATCTTTTAATGCCTGTGTTTTGTTTAGCCAAGAGTTGCCTCTGATATAGCAGACCCATCCCCTCGTGTTTTTTCTTCCTGAAATACTATAAATCTGTGTCTTTCTTTTTTATGAAAGGGTGTATTTTAAGAGAGATTTGACTACTATTTTTAGTAGCTCAAGTTACCACAGACGCACCTCTGTGTGTGTGTGTGTGTGTGTGTGTGTGTGTGTGTGTGTGTGTGTGTGTGTGTGTGTGCGTATGTTTTGTTGTGGTGAAAAAATACTTTTTCTCAGAAAATTTTGCACAATAATTTTTAAAGAAGCTTGGACATCTTTCTTAAAGCTAACCATTCAGTTTCAAATTACAATTGCTAATTGCAGGAAGTCAAGTAGACTGAGATGTGCATATACTGTTATCGTATACAGTGTAAGTGCAATACGAAATTTTGAACTCATTATGTTAAATTTGGAACCATTAAGTCTTTAAACATTATTTTACTGTGTTTAGTTTTCGACTGTCACCATGATGGGGTATCACCTTCAAAAATTTAATTGATCATACTGACGTATTTCAATCTGGCATCTATTTTATAGAACTCTCTTTGGTGAATTGCTAACTTTGAGACATTGTGGGACAAAATATTCGATTTAACAAGTGTAAACACACACATATTAAGTGCAAGAATGACTGGGTGGTTGCGAAGTTTGCTTCCCAAACACATAGTTCCACATGGTCCAGTCTCTCTGCATTATACTTTGGACAAGTGTTTTCCACTATAGCCCTAGGCACACCACAGACGTGTGACTGAGTTTGGTATACGGAAACTGCAGCGTTGTTCTTCAGAATATGACTGAAAAACATGCTTCTAAACAAGAAATGCTTGTATCATACTCCACATGTGCCAATTCTGCCCATAAGAAAGGAACAAATAATACAATGTGGCTGTAGGTCATAACACGCGGGCAACACCGGGGTGCATTGCTAGTGTATATATATATATATATATATATATGTGTGTGTGTGTGTGTGTGTGTGTGTGTGTGTGTGTGTGTGTGTGTGTGTGTGTGTGTGTGTGCGTGACACCACCTGTCCTCGTCTGTTGTTATTTTTTGTATAATCTCCCATATATATATATATATATATATATATGCAAATATAATAGATATGTACGTAAATGTACATCGATCCACTATACATAATAAATATATGTATATATATATATGTATAAGTGTGTGTGCATGTATGTGTATAGATAGATAGATAGATAGATAGATAGATAGATAGATAGATAGATAGATAGATAGATAGATAGATAGATGAAAACACACACACAAGAGCGCACAATCACTCATACATGTACACGTATACTGCCTGGTGGGTAGTGCTTGAATTCGGCTTAAAGAACATACATGTCGTACATGCTTCTGGTTCAAAAGAACAATATAATCCAACGTTATTCAATAAATAATCTGAAAATCTTTCAGCACATGTAGTTTCTTGTCTATTTGTTTGATTTTTCCGACGGCCTGTAATTAAGGACTCGACAAAGTTTTCGTTCTCAATTAATGACTGAATATACACCACCAAAAATTTTTTTTTACATATGCAGCAAATGAAATATACAGTAATGCGCGCTTGGGTTTGCTTAAAGAAGGAAAAGAAATATTAAAAAATGGAAAATAAAACAAAACATTTTTCAGGGTTTTTTCTTTTTTTTTTAATCGAGGACGTATTAAGTGACTTTGATCCTAATTGGAATAAAGTATCAAACATTTCGCGCTGATTAAACGCAACGTTCACACTTCTGTCATGTATGATTCTAATTTTATGTAGGAATTTGTCTCTGATCACTGTGATCCATTCATAGAAGAAAGAAAAGAAGGGATGAGGAGGAAAAGAGAGAGGAAAAGAATGAGATTAAGAGTGCGTGTATATGTGTGGGTCTTTGTCAGTTGAAAAATATCAAACAGGAACTTCGTCGGTTACGACGACGAGTGTTCAAGTTGACTCGATCAATGGAACAGTCTGCTCGTGAAATTAACGCGCAAGTAGCTGAACACTCCACGCACATGCGTACACTTAACGCAGTTCTGAGAGAGATTCAGTGTGGCACAAAATGTGACAAGGCTGGCCCCTTTGAATTACAGCTACTACTCATTTTTGCTGACTGAATGGACAGGAGGAACGTAGAATAAAGTGTCTTGCGCAAGGACACAACGCGCCGCCATGAATCGAACTCACGACTTTACATCGTCAGCCGAATACCCCTAACCAGTACGCCATGCGCCTTCACTAAGACAAAATATCTATGGAATTATCATCAACACATCATGGAGTCAATGCTGGACGTTGGGTGGCTCTAATACGTGATCTTTCACCTTGCAGGAGATAGAAGTCAAATTGTCCCGGAAAGCATATCTTATCAGGTTAAAATGACACACATTAGCTAGTGTAACCTGGTGTAGAGTAATTGTGAAAAAAATAAAAAGTTGGAATGGTCACAGATGGCTAGAATGCTTTTGATCATTAATTTTTCCAGCCACAGCTGACAGTGTGCTAATCATGAAGAACATCACCCTCCTCCTCCTCCTCCCCTCCTCCTCCTCCTCCTCCCCTCCCCTCCTCCTCCCCTCCTCCTCCTCATCATCATCACCACCATCATCATCATTATCGTCATGTTCATCATCGTTGGTATCGGCATTGTCGATGTCCGTGGTATAATTGTCTTCGTCGTCATTGTCACTATCATCATTATCAACTCCATTATCATTGTCATTAACTTCCTCCTCCTCCGCCTCTTCCCCATTCTCTTTCTCCTCCCCCTCCTTTTCCACTTCATCATCATCATCATTGTCATCATCATGGACGTTGTTGTCGTCCTCGTCGTCCTATTTGAATAACTTTTCGTTCTCTTTCAACTTAATCAAAAATCGAATGGTTTAAGAAATTCAACATCATTCAATTGTTATGTGAAATGAAGTTAAATATTTCAGTCAAAATATATTTCTCAGTTAGAAGCTCAGCTCGAAGCTCAACCCTCAACCTAATGACTGGAAATTCCTTTTCTTACGTTCCTTTTCGTTCTAACTTCAGATCCTGCCGTGGTCCTCTTGTTCTTTCGAAGATCTGGAAAGTAAGCACCAGTCAAATACTGTTTCAATTAAATTTATTGCCATGGTGGTGGATTGGTAGAATCGTTAAAAAGACCAAATGCCTTGCGTTACATCCTGAGTTCAGATTGTGTAAGCGTCGACTCTACCACTCACCTCTCCGAGATCGATACAATAGTATATTAATGTACTGCTGGAATCGTTGTAATCGCGTAAATAAGAAACACTATTCTTAATCGACTTACATCTCCCTGAAATTGCTAGCCTTGTGCCAAAATTAGAAACCATTATTATTATCAACATCAGCATCACCATCATCTGTATTATTATTATTATTATTATTATTATTATTATTATTATTATTATTATTATTATTATTATTATTATTATTATTGAGTGAGAGAGCAGTGCATGCCATCAAAGTGACCCTGGGGTAAAATATACGAAACCCATTATACCCATCATGACTACCCGTCTGATAAGGGTACACCAGGCACATGCATCATAACCATATGTGCACGACATGGTGATCTCATACCAAGATAAACAGCGCATGAC
>NC_142937.1:78707024-78714524 GCF_046866305.1 Octopus bimaculoides | reverse complement strand
AGAGAGAGAGATAGACAGACAGACAGACAGACAGACAGACAGACAGACAGATGGGTATATGCATCAGATGATATACACACACATATAACCACCTCCACAAACGCCTATATATGTCAACAGGAATACCTTTAATCATATGAGAAAAATAAAGTCAAATGTAAGTAAATGAAAATTGATCATTACAATTTCAGACAGTATGTGTGTATATATGTGCCTGTGAATGTAAGTATTTGCTTATACATAAGTATGTATGTATGTATATATATATATATATATATATATATATATATATATATATATATATATATATATATATATATATATATATATATATATATATATATATATATATACATACAGAGAGAGAGAGAGAGAGAGAGGTATGTATATGCATATGCATTTATGTGTGTGTGTCTATGTTCAGTTATAATAAAGACAAGTTTACTTTAATCTGATAGGTTACTCTAAACATTCGTAGAGTAACCCGACGTTTGCTTAAGTAGCCGAAACTTCGAAGTCTCTGTCAATAATATTCTTGTTTATGAATGTGGATGGACTTCATTGAAACAGTGAAAAATAAAGTCATATTACGAAAGACATGACTAATATAGCATTAAATCATTTGTCCTTATACTATTTGTAGGGTGAGTCACTTAATAACTCACACTTGTAATGCCAGATATGAAAAAAAATTCTTCTAGGTGTTCTCCATTGGGGCCTATCAACCATTTTAAATGGAGAGAGTGTAAAATAAACGATGCTGTTTCCGAGATGAAGCACTAGTAGTACGCAAAATGCTATTTTCAATTAGTCTACAATAAGGATGAGTTAATGAAGATAATAATAATAATAATAATAATAATAATAATAATAATAATAATAATAATAATAATAATGATAATAATAAAATTGATGTATCAATACCAGCAGATGACAACGTTTCTCTAAAAGAAATGGAAAAACCTTCAAAATACAAAGACCTGGAAATAGAGATAACTCGAATGTGGAATCTAAAAACAGAAACAATTCCTATTAAAGTAGGTGCCTTAGGTATAATAAAAAAATATTCAGACAAATACATAACAAAAACACCAGGACTTACAAATATATATAACATACAGAAAATTGCACTACTGGGCACCGCACACTTCCTACGTAAAACACTTTCAATACAGTAAAAATAAGAGCATCACAACAAACCACAGCACATACCCAAGGCGCACAGAGCTGCGCTCGGTAGTGAAGTGAAAGCACGTTATAAAAATAAAACTATTGAATAATAATAATAATAATAATAATAATAATGACTTCTTTTATTGACCACAAGGACCTAAGACATGGAAGAAAATAATCATAATAATATTTATTTTTTGTCTTTTACTTGTTTCAGCCATTCGTGTGTGTGTGTGTGTGTGTGTGTGTGTGTGTGTGTGTGTGTGTGTAGGACGGTCGTCTTCTTTCAGTTTCCGTCAACCAAATCATCTCATAGGGCTTTGTTCGCTCCGTGCCCATAGTCGAAGATACTTTCCCAAGCTGCTGCGCAGTGGGACGGAACCCCAAATCGTGTGATTTAGAAGCAAACATCTTACCACGCAACCATGTCATGACCTGGAACTACGCGACAGGAATATGCTAAAAGCGCCTATAAACTAATAACTTAAAACTGTTTGGTAAAAGATTCAACGGCGCAAACCTGTTGCGTTCTATATCAACTTACAATCTTTGCTTGTTATCCTTTTCACAATCTTTATTTCTTAAAAACGTTTAACACAAGTTACAGAATATGAACTTAATTCCGCGTTTAGTTGGACAAATGTTTATCAAGCAACATTTTCACATTTCAAAACGAGCTCTTGCTGAGAAACTTACTGCACGGAATTTTGATGCTAACAAAATGTCACTTTGACCACAGATGCTAGCAAGAATTCTATATGCGCTATTTTATCAAAAGACAACCACCCGGTGGTGTATTTATCTAGAAAATTAACTACTGCTCAATCTAGTTATTTATACATCAAAAAGCAAACTTAGCAATTATATTGACTACAACTCGAGCTTGTCAATTTTATTTGTTTGGAAATTCTAGCACAACTCTGACAATTTTTTCTCCTTCTTTGGTCTCCAAGACCAACAGAGAGAAAAGATATCTTGTCATGACAAAGAGTTTAAAAAACGTGAGGGGAGGTACATACTGCATACATACATACATACATACATACATACATACATATATATATATATATATATATATATATATATATATATATATATATATATATATATATATATATATATATATATATATATATAATATACACACACACAAACATAAAGCACACACACATACATGCATACATGCAAACATACACACATATATACATACATACAACACACACACACACACACACACACATACACACACACATATATATATAGGGAGAGAGAGAGAGAGAGAGAGAGAGAGAGAGAGAGAGAGAGAGAGAGAGAGAGAGAGAGAGAGGTATGTATATGCATATGTATTTATGTGTGTGTATCTTGATACATACGCTGGAAAAGGTAATGTATTCGTCTGGTGTCAGCACAGGACATTCTGAGGTGAGATAGTCTATTGTTTCATCAAATTTATCGCAGAATCTGCATATATTAATATATATTATATTCATGTTTGCATTTGTGTTCAGTTATGATAAAAACAATTTTACATTGATCTGATGGGGATGGTTTACATTATACTTTTGTAGTGTAGAAATTTATTATTCTTATACAAGAATGTTGTTGACTGTGAATTGGAAGTTTTGGTCAGCTAAGCCATCATTCGACGATAGTTTAGTTAGCCGAAACTTCAAATTCACTATTAGCAACATTCTTGTATTGGAATAATAACTATATTCACTTTTATATATATATATATATATATATATATATATATATATATATATATATATATATATATATATATATATATATATATATATATATATATATATATATATATATATATATATATTATAATTTTCCAGACGATCTTGGATATATCGAGTTTGAAGTTTCTATCTCTTTTAAATATACAAATTTAAAAGTTAAAAACCTTGAAATATGTATGTATATATATATATATATATATATATATATATATGTACATACATACAAAGAGAGAGAGAGAGAGAGAGAGAGAGAGAGAGAGAGAGAGAGAGAGAGAGAGAGGAGAGAGAGAGAGAGAGAGAGAGAAGTGGGTTGTATTAAAGAGATTAAACATTTTGTACACGAATCGACCCTTACCCAACAAAGCTACAATCTCGGTTAGAGGGGAAAAATCTACGACATCAATCACCTTTTGCTCTGAGCACATTCTCAATCTCTTTGACATTAACTCTCATTTTTTTGCTGCATACATATATGTGCGTTTGTGTGAATTCCTCCTATGTGTTAACTAACATGCGTGGTGAAATTCCGCCTGAGCGCTGAGCGGCAGAAAAAAATACCCTTGGTTGGTGTTAGGGCGTGCAGTGAAATCACCTGCAGTGAGAAACACCTAGGTGTCGCCACGAGATGGGCACTCGGCTGCAAAACCTGGGTTTCCGTGATAACTTCCTCGCGCTCCTTCCTCTCATTAGGTATCATTCACAGTGACTCAGAGGGTGATACTCGTGCTATAAAAGCGTTTATCACTATCATCCAATGACGTACAAATGTCTCTTTGTAGTGACCTCTTTTGTCGTTCTACCTAATGAAAGTCTTATGGAGATTTAGAGAATGGCGACGTGCGCGGACCTCATCAGCTCGAAGCGCACAGTAAGTTACAACTTTTGTCTGTCACCTATGCTTCAATCCATACAGGCCTGAGAGGTCGTGGACAGAAAGTCAGAAATGCCACTGACAACGGGGAAGCACAAGGAGGCAGCAATCATCTTTGATGATGGAGCAAATACCATATATATATATATATATATATATATATATATATATATATATATATATATATATATATATATATATATATATATATATATATATATATATATATATATATATATATATATATATATGTATATATATATATATATATATATATATATATATATATATATATATATATATATATATATACATTATTAAAAGTATACATATATATATATATATACGTACACATACATGCATACTCATATGTATATGTGTGTCTGTATATCTAGATACACACACACGCACACACTCACACACACACACACACACACACACACACACACGTTCCCGACATGAGAAATACTTTTGGTCACAAAAGAAATCGTTCCCAATAGGTACAAATTCAAAGACATACTTATCGAATTCCGAGCAACAACGTTATCTCTTACAAACAAAGCTTACCCCCTCTGCTTGGTTAAATTAGGTTATACAAATGGTTTACTTGTATACAATAATAGGATTTTGATATAGAACCAAGTATCGCATGTGGATTACAGATAGTTTTGTAATCACTTAATTGTTTCAGCTACTAATAATACGAAAATTCGATGTTGCTAACGTGTATTAATTTGAACAACAGAAAAATACGAATCAGCGAAATTCACTAATAACAATTAATGTGTAACTTGCAATTATGTATATAAAATCACGCACGCGCGCACACACGCGCACGCACACACACATACACACACACACACACACAATCACACACAGATATATAATGGGTAGATATGTAATGGATAGAGCCCATTGGATTATTTGAAAGATATTTGACAAAAGAAATTATCTCATTATTATAATTTTTCATTCTTTATTTAATTTTGATACACATAGACTCACACACACACAAATATATTTATACATATATGCACATATACATATTCATATACAAATATACATATAGACATAAATACATATATACATATACATATATATATTTACACACACACACACACACACATATATATATATATATATATATGCGCAGGAGTAACTCTGTGTTAAGTAGCTTGTTTACCAACCACATGGTTCCGGGTTCAGTCACATTGTCACATTATGTGGCATCTTGGGCATCTTGTCTTCTACTATAGCGTCGGGTCGACCAAAGCCTAGTCAGTGGATTTGGTAGACGGAAACTGAAAGAAGCCCGTCGTATATATGTGTGTATATATATATATATATATATATATATATATATATATGTGTGTGTTTTTGTGTCTGTGTTTGTTCCCCCACTATCGCTTGACAACCGATGGTGGTGTTTACGTCTTCGTAACTTAGCGGTTCGGCAAAAGAGTTCGATAAAATAAGTACTAGGCTTCCAAAAAATAAGTCCTGGGGTCGATTTGATCGACTAAAGGCGGTGCTCCAGCATGGCCGCAGTCAAATGACTGAAACAAGTAACAGAGTAAAAGAGTAAAAAGTAAAAAGTATATATACATACATACATATGTACATAGATGTAAATATACATGTATGCATGAATGCATGTACGTATGTTGTAATTAAAGAATGACGAATTATATTCATTATCTACTTTCTTTGCTTACATATGTTTCAAACGATCCAGTGAGCTTTGTTCGTTACGCTCTACGTTTTTTTGCATTCTTAATCGATCAATTATTTGATCACTTAATCAATCAATTTACGGAACAGAGGTGTGCGTATATATGTGTGCGTTGTGCGTGTATATATAGATACATATATATATATATACACACACGAATGCGCACTCAGAGAGAGAGAGAGAGAGAGGGAGAGAGAGAAAGAGGGAGAGAGAGAGAGAGAGAGAGAGAGAGAGAGAGAGAGAGAGAGATACAGAGAGAGAGAGAGAGAGACATATATACTCTCCAAATGAAATGACTTCCATATAAATGACTTCATGCTAGAACTCACACACCACTGGAAACACTGAAAGCAGTGTAAAATCACCAATTGTTTTGAAATTGACTTCCAATCCTGCTTGAAAATTATAGTTCCGAGTGTTCTACTAATAAGACTGTCTAGCTAAAATACATAAAAGTGAAATTAATGTTCGCTTTAATATAATACCAGGGTAGAGACATAAAATCTCTATGATGACATATTATGTAAGCAATAGAACATCAACATTCTACAGTGATCGACGTTGATTGGCTGACCTGGTGAGTCACATTTTAACTTTCATCACTACTGCTTATTAAGAATCCAGATAAATTATATTCAGGTATCCTAGTCGTTAGGGTGTTGCACTTACGATCTCTAGGTCGTGGGTTCAATTCCCTGACCGAGCGGCGCGTTGTGTTCTTTAGCAAAACACTTCATTTCATGTTACTCCAGTCCACTCTGCTGTAAATGGATAATCCTGCACTGGACTACCCTCCCGACCAGAGGTAGAATGTTGGTCAGCTCACCCAGCCAGCAGGGTGGTATCTTTTGACAGCTAAAACAATAAGAAGCGCATTGTGATCAGCGATGTTTAACAACCTCTGATAGTCCGGTCGATATCGTGACATAGACGTGTATACACGCACACACACACACCCGTATATGCATATAACAGCCTTTTGTTGGAAAGTACACACGTGCTTTAAACAGGTATCCTTTCTTTGCTTGTTTCTCTTTTTCTTATCTTTTACATCTCCCTTTCTTGGTATACAATTTACTGTGCACGATATTTTATGTTGAATTTATTTTCCTGTGATTAGATGTTGTTCACCACGTTAAGAATCCTTACCCACCTGTTGCAAACTCTCACCTTGTCCAACTGTCCGTCTCGCATTCACCTCGTTCCGTTTATGCTATATCCCTTCCTCTTTCTCTGTCTGTCTGTCTCTTTCTCTCTCTCTCTCTCTCTCTCTCTCTCTCTCTCTCTGTCTTTCTTTCTCTATCTTTGCTTTTCTGTCTCTGTATATATATATATATATATATATATATATATATATATATATATAAAATTGATATGAACAGCTAAGCGCAATGTAATACCATAAAGGAAAAATTCAATCGTCACTAAGTGTGAGTAAGGGTGCCGATGCACCTACATTGCTAGATATAAGAGTTAAAATACTCTTAATGTTGTAGGAGGAACGCAGCAGACAGGGGACCCAACCGCCCCATGCCGACTCGAAAATCCTCAGACAAGACGGTTTCGTCTATTCCATAGACATCCTCAATGAGGACTGCTCGAACAGCACACATATTCGGATAATTCCGCCTATCAGCATATATGTATGTACTATAAACATTTGTGTATGATTTAGTGGAATGCTGTGTTTATAAAAATGCGTATATAAGCGCAATTCGGCATAATAAATGAAAAAATTAAACGTCACTAGGTGTACACACACACACACACACACACACACACACACACACACACACACACACACACACACACATATATATATATATACACATATATATCTATGTATATATATATATATACTCACATATTATTTGTATTATTATATGATCGAACGCACGCGTCCTTTTTGCAAGTAAGTCCGTTTTGTTATTTTGATTCCTTAATAAAACATCAAATGTTTTATTTTTCATGTA
>NC_142937.1:78694524-78704524 GCF_046866305.1 Octopus bimaculoides | reverse complement strand
ATATATATATATATATATATTATATATATATATATATATATGCATATATACCTATATACATATATGTATATACACACACACACACACACACACACACACACACACACACACACACACATATATATATGTATATATATATATATATATATATTTATATAAATAAGGATAAGATCGCTATTTAAAATACCGATCTTATCAGGTGACTAGCATGGGAATAAAGACCTCAAAGGTAATAATTATTATTAAAATTATCATTAAGGCTATCTAAGAGATATCACCACGCTAGATATAGCATCCAAAATTTGACTCTAAAACCACATTTAATGTTGTTTAGAGTCAAGTTTTCGCTGCTATATCTAGCGCTGTGGTATCTCTTAGAAGCCCTTAATTATGATTTTAATTTTATATATATATATATATATATATATATATTCCTTAACTCTTTTACTTCTTTTAGTCATTTGACCGCGGCCATGTTGGAGCACCAACTCAAAAAGTTAGCCGAGCAAATCACCCCCAGGACTTATCTTTTTTAAAACCTAGTACTTATTCTACCGTTCTCTTTTTTCCGAACCGCTAGGTTACGGTTGGCAGGTAGTGATGGGGTGGGGGACAAACAGTCACAGAGACACACACAAAGATATATACATACGTACATTTCTCTCTCTTTTACTCTTTTACTTGTTTCAGTCATTTGACTGCAGCCATTGTGGAGCACCACCTTTAGTCGAACAAATCGACTTATTCTTTGTAAGCCTAGTACTTATTCTATCGGTCACTTTTGCCGAACCGCTAAGTTACGAGGACGTAAGCACATCAGCATCGGTTGCAAAGCGATGTTGGGGGGACAAACACACACACACATACACACACACACACACACACACACACACACACACACACACACACACACATATATATATATATACATATACATATATACGACGGGCTTCTTTCAGTTTCTGTCTACCAAATACACTCACAAGGCTTTTATCGACTCGAGGCTATAGTAGAAGACATTTGTCCAAGGTGCCACGCAGTGGGACTGAACCCGGAACCATGTGGTTAATAAGCAAGTTACATACCACACAGCCATTCCTATATATATATATATATATATATATATATATATATATATATATATATATATATATATATATATATATATATATATACGACGGACTTCTATCAGTTTCTATCTAGCAAACTCACAAGGTTTTGTTCGACCCGAAGTCATAGTAAGAGTATCTTGCCCAAGGTAGCACGCAGTGGGACTGAACATATATATATGTATATAGTGAGTTCAAATAATATATATATACCAAAAAACAACAACGTGAGGACGTGATACAGATATTGTGTTACTGGACGCTCAGGAAAGGAAAGAAAGCGAATTTGACGTTTCGAGCGGAGCTCTTCGTCGGAAATATAAGTAAGTCCAAAGAAGGGAAGACGGAGGGTACATACCTACATATATATGTATATATGTATGCATATTTGGTTTAAAAAAAACGTTAAACACAATCAGAAACGAAAACATGAAAACGAAATCATAGAAAACGAACTTTTTACGAACAACGAAAAAAAAAACAGAGAAACGAAACATGCAACATAAAGACTATACCACTCCGTCAGTTGTCCCTGTTTCATCTACAGACAGACAGACAGACAGACATACAGACAGACTGATAGATAGATAGATAGATAGATAGATAGATAGATAGATAGATAGATAGATAGATAGATTAAATACAATAAAATACACCAATGTAACATCCAAATCAAAATCGAAACAAAATAATTACAGCAACAAAAATAGCAGCAGTAGAAACGCCACCATCACCATCGACAACAACAACAACGACGACGACGAAGATGATGACGAAGATGATGATGATGATGATGATGATGATGATGGTGGTGGTGGTGGTGGTGGTGGTGGTGATGATGATGATGATAAAAGTTTGCTTTGAGAATACTAATGTGTAAACAGCCAAAGACCAATAGAACAATTATGTTCTACTGGACAAATGAACAAAATAATATATAAATTATTTAAAAATAAATAATAAAAACAAATAATGTTCAGAAACGAAAAATTCAACTAAATACAGATCAATAATGAATACATAACGAAATGAATAAATAATGATATTAGATGGTGTTTAGAGAAAGTGAATGAGAGTGAAAGAGAGAGTAAGAGAGTAAGAAAGAATGGGAAATCGAAAGAGAGACATGAACGTAGAAGATAAAAAAAAAATGTATCCTTTGTGAAGTGAGGGAATTACAAGATTTTATGTACAGATCAGTTATATGGCATATATTGTTATGTGGGGAACAATATTATGCGTTAAAAATATATAAAACATTTTTACAATCATGCGAACAAACACCCACACATACTTAAATACATACACATGCTTGTGTGTATGTATGTATGTATGTAAATGTATTTGTATGCAAAACAGCAAAGAATGCTGAAGAGTGTAGGAGCAGGAACATCGCTCTGCTTCACTCCATTATCAATCGGAACTTTATCAGGCATTACGTTTATGTATTTGTTTTGCAAAGTTCGTGATGTGAAATCGGGTGTTGAAACAGATATTGTTTATATTTGGTGATGGTCATCTTTTTAGTGATTTCTTTTTTGCCAATTTGTCAGACATTTTTCCGTTAAACACGACCCCGGACTTCCTGTCTTGGTACAACCGCATAAACATATTGACAAAACAGTGGTGAGCACCGGACCATGCTAAGGGTTGTCCTCAGCGTATCTCTGCATACTTCATACCATGCAGGTCTGCAACGGGACTGAATAGCAATCAAAGAGGTTTGGATGGAAGGTCAGAAATGTCATTAGCAACGACGAAGCACGTACACGGCAATTATCGTCGAAGTTGCTGTATACAAACATGCACGCGCACATATATATATATATATATATATGTATATAATTTTTCTTTTAGTTTTACTTATGTTCTTAAGAGAGTTCAAGCCGGTCGGAAACAAAGTTACAAGACTTTTTCAGCTAAAAGACCATATGATTCTTCGATTAGTGTTTACCATGAGAAGCTAGTCCAGAATATTTTCTTAGAACCGCTATGAATATTTTTCGCCCAAAATTTATCAGCTATTGAATTCTTACATAGTCACAGATTTAAAACGTGAAATCTGGAAGCTAATAAACCTTCCGAAGCCATAAGTTACCAACAAATAGTCCATAGGAGTGTTCATGTAAGAATTCGACATGTTCAGCTGCCCTTAGTGTAACAAAATTTTTATTTATTTATTTAATTATTTATTGTCTTTGGTCAATAAGTGTTATTTCTCATTTGCTTCTTTCTAGAAATCAAAGGAAATGACTACTATTCCCTTCAAACTTTGCTTTTGAGACGTGGACATCAATGCTTCGAAACTGATCTAATTTCCTTTACATTTCAGACAGATTCGGCACTGAGTTGCTGCAGCAGAAATATCATTTTAGCAAATATTCTGCTCTGCACCACAGACTTGCTTGTCAGTTGCTTGACCTTAACTATTTGAGCATGTTCCTTAATGGATGACAATATATGCATCTTTGATTACGAGCAGAAGTAGCTCGGGAGCATCATAGCCACAAATCCCTCTCACAAATGTTGAGAGGGATTTGTGGAGATTTGAATAAATGTAACAAAAGCAAAGTCTGAAGGAAACATTAGCCATTTTTCTAGGGGTAAGCAAATAGGAAATAACAGTTGCCACCCAAGGACAAAAATCGTTTTACACAGTGTAATCTAACGTTTCGGGCCCTTGGTTTTCGTCTGAGATTGCGGAAGAGAGAGAATGTAATGTCGTTGCTTTGGTTGCAAGTAAGTGATCGATGAAGAATTAAAGTAAAGATGAGATGTGAAATGAGGGTTCGGTTGGGAGAGTAAGGATGAAGAGAAGGAAACTGAAGGGTCGGAGAGTGAAATAGGTTGAAACGGTCTGGCGTATGGTATGCGAGATGAACGAAGTGCAAGTTGGCGTTGGAGACGGTAGGTTGAAAATTCAATGTTCTAAGCCTAGTTGAAGAGGGAGGTGATGTGCAAGTAGAGAGAGAAACGATACTTAAACGATGAGTAAAGAAATTGAGAAGCACGGAAACACTCTAAGGGCTAATTAAAATATTTAAGTGAAGAGCATTCGTATGAAGTTCTCCTTTAAAGAAGAGGACGTGTTGTGTGTGGAGGACAAGAGAAGGCCAGAAGGAAGTGACATAACTACTGATTGAAGAAGATGGCGAGGCTAAGAATGAAAAGGCGGAGCGGGAAAGAGCCAAGGTTTCAAACAAGATACAAAGAAGGTGGAGTTAAAGTGAACGCAAACATGGTTATGTGCAGATGAGACTCGCCTCGTAACCATGTGTTTCTTTGTTCGGTTCCGATGTACAGCGCCCTGGGTGTCTTCTCGTGTTAAGTAAAACACTGTGAGTAAAATTTGGTTGGCAGAAACTTACACGGAGGCCTCCGATTTCACATAATGTCTCTCTGTCCAATTTCACTCACAGAGTATGGATCAATCTGAAGCTTAAGCTGGCAGGCTGTTGGATCGAATACAGATACGGACACACACACGGGCACACACAAACACAAATACAAACACACACACACACACACACACACACACACACACACACACACACACACGAGCCCCCCTCCTCCCGAACACACGCTGTTATACTTGGGAATAATCATGTTAAAGCCTGAAAATACAGCTTCTAGTTCTTCATACTTTATTTATATATATATATATATATAAAGTGTAGTATATTGTAACTTAAGTGCGGCTGACCCCTAGGGGTGGATGTTACTGTTGCTTTTAGCCCCAGGAGGACATCTCCTCCAGCTGGCTTATCGACACACGACTGTGTCCTGTTTGCCAAGGGAAGTTATCCCTCTCACCACGATCTGTAGCACGAACGGATTCGGATTTCAGGGTTATTTCCCTTCGTCGGCGTTCGATAGCTACTGACCTCGGTGAGAGAGACAAAATCCTGGCAATCTTATATCTACTTTTCCAGTGAAATTCTTCACTGATATCGAAAAGGTGAAAACAAGCAATGTTAATTCTCTAAATGAAGTATTAACAGTAACTGAACGATAAAGTGTAGTATATTGCCACTTAAGTGTGGCTGACCCCTAGGGGTGGATGCTACTGTTGCTTTTAGCCTCAGGAGGACATCTCCTCCAGCTGGCTTATCGACACACGACTGTGTCGTGTTTGCCAAGGGAAGTTATCCCTCTCACCACGATCTGTAGCACGAACGGATTCGGATTTCAGGGTTATTTCCCTTCGTCGGCGTTCGATAGCTACTGACCTCGGTGAGAGAGACAAAATCCTGGCAATCTTATATCTACTTTTCCAGTGAAATTCTTCACTGATATCGAAAAGGTGAAAACAAGCAATGTTAATTCTCTAAATGAAGTATTAACAGTAACTGCACGATAAAGTGTAGTATATTGCCACTTAAGTGTGGCTGACCCCTAGGGGTGGATGCTACTGTTGCTTTTAGCCTCAGGAGGACATCTCCTCCAGCTGGCTTATCGACACACGACTGTGTCCTGTTTGCCAAGGGAAGTTATCCCTCTCACCACGATCTGTAGCACGAACGGATCCGGATTTCAGGGTTATTTCCCTTCGTCGGCGTTCGATAGCTACTGACCTCGGTGAGAGAGACAAAATCCTGGCAATCTTATATCTACTTTTCCAGTGAAATTCTTCACTGATATCGAAAAGGTGAAAACAAGCAATGTTAATTCTCTAAATGAAGTATTAACAGTAACTGCACGATAAAGTGCAGTATATATAATAACTGGAAACAAGGCAAGAACCTGTGAGAGTGTTTATAGGCTTTTGGTTTTAATATAAATCTTTGCAAAGAGAATAATAACAGTTTTAACGCGGTTTCAGATCAAAATTCTTGCAGACAAATTCAAAACTATGTGTGTGTGTGTGTGTGTGTGTGTGTGTGTGCACGCGCGCGTGCGTATGTATTGCGTGTCTCTGTCTAGATGTATACATGTATGCATGCGTGTGCTGGTGGGCGGAGTGGTGGTGGAATGCGAGTATGTGTACGTCGGCAAGACATATAAGAATCGGTGAGAAACGGAAAAACCGGTGCCGTTTGCTTGTCCCCCACGTCAGCAGAAGAAATGCAAGGAAGCAGTGATTGGTGAATTGGAAGCCTGTAATCAACAACGCTGTTCAGAAATTACAATATGAAAGGAAAGTATTTGAAGAAGGAAAAGACAGCAGTTGGAAAATGAGAGAATAAAAGAAAGGCAGAGAAAGATGAGGGAGAGAAAGAGAGAAGGAGTGGGAGAGAGAGAGAGAGAGAGAGAGAGAGAGAGCATATATTTGCTGACAATTAGTATAGTCGATGAAATCAATTTAAGTACACGACTGCTGCATACCCTGTTGAGGATTAAAGTCAAATTAGGCCCCCGTTGGGAAGTTGATATCAGAAGCTAGAAACGAGACTAAATATTGATTTCTAACTTAGGCACAAACAAATCATATTGTAAAAGAAGATAATCGTTTAAATCGATCCCAGTACTTGACTGGTATTTGTTACATCGACCTCAGGGGGATGAAAGGCAAAGCTGACTGCTCGGGGAGGCGGGGTAAATTTGAACACAAATCGTAAAGGGAAGTAACAAAATAACTAAATGTGATATTTAAAAAAAGAATTTAACTGATATTTCTTGAGGTCTTTCACTCTGTGGATGATTATGTTAACCAAAATGTAGATAATAAATTCAGAAGCTCTCTTGTAGGCTGCAG
Organism: Octopus bimaculoides; assembly: GCF_046866305.1. NCBI lineage: Eukaryota > Metazoa > Mollusca > Cephalopoda > Octopoda > Octopodidae > Octopus > Octopus bimaculoides. The sequence goes on along the minus strand of NC_142937.1, from coordinate 78,697,720 downwards.
TAGCAGCAGCAGCAACAGCAACAGCAGCAGCAGCGGGATTAAAGAAAGATGAAAAAGATGGAGATGAAACAGAAAAACGTTCAGCGAAAGGAAAAGGGCAAAGAAGTGTTCGGTACCACTTAAACAACAAATCGGTTTCGAGTTTTGGCATAAGGCCAGCAATTTTGGGGAAGAAGTAAGTGGATTATATCGATACCAGTGATCAAATGCTATTTAATTTATCGACTCCGAAAAGATGATAAGCAAAGTCGACCTCTGCTGATTTTGAACCCAGAGCGCTCTGAGAGACGAAATGTCGTTAAGCATTTTGTCCAGCGGGCTAACGATTCTGCCAGTTGGTCGCCCTTACACTTAACAACATATTATACATCCTCTTCGCTTTGATTTCCAAACGTGAACGCACGCGCGCACACGAATATGTATAAACAACATAGTTGTAAGCGCATGCGCTCGAATACACGGGGACATATATACATATAAATACATGTATAATTAACATAGACACATATACGTTTGTAATCACGCTCGGATATATTCCTACCGATGAAAATAAATATTTACTTTGTGAAATATTGCACTCTCTCTCCCTCACTCACACCCGCTCTCTCTCTCTCTCTCTCTCTCTCTCTCTCTCTCTCTCTCTCTCTCTCTCTCTCTCTCTCTCTCTGACACATGCACACACTCACACCCACACACCCCTCCACACACACGCAAGCATATATATATTGAGGTGGTATCAAAAGTTCCCGGACTAGCTATGTTTAATAAAAAAAATAACTTATTTACCAAAATGTTAACATTATGTCCTTCGAAATGGTCACCTTGCACAGCAATACACCGGTCACAGCACTCTGCAAATGAAATCGTTTGGTGCATCTAAGAAGATAGATAAACATGAATTTACGACGACGTCAAAGTTCAAGGGCAAGTCTATCACCTCATTGGTTCCCTGTTACCCACATACTGCTGTTACTACTTCCCTCCCTCATTTTATGCCTCTATCGGTGATGAATAGATTTGCTAGTACAAATAATATATATATATATATATATATATATATATATATATATAAAGAATATATATATATATATATATATATATATATATATATATATATATATATATATAAAACGGGGGTAGCTGATGAAGTAGAATGTTCTCTATGTGGCTTGTGTGTTTTCTCGTCTACGTTTTGTTTGCAATGTCCTGTAACCAGATATGCACCTATACATACAGGTGGATGTCGGTACGCACATACCTGTACGTATATATGCATATACTCATTTACTATTTGTTTATATATATATATATATATATATATATATATATATATATATATATATATATATGTTGTAGGGAATTAGTAATAATGGTACACGCTTCCCATGTGACGAATGGAATAACCTAGTTCCTATACGTAAAAAGAACTACGTGAAGTACCGGAGTACGTAATAGTTGGTCAGAGAGAGTCGTGTCTTTACTAAGTATACTGTATACCGAAGTGGGCGTTGTAAGGATTTAAGGTTTACAACAGTGGCGACGAAGATTTCACCAATTCACGAGGAATTGATAAACTCTACGAGGAATTAATAATTTATGAGGAATTAACAAATCACGAGAAGTTAACAAACTCACAAAGATTTATTGTGTGGATTTTACGAAAAAAATCGTAAAATTTAAGGAGAACTTGTTGGCCAGTTTGCTCGAGTTACAAAAACGTCAACAACAACAACTGAAAGAACAACAACAATTACTATTACAGCAACAAATGCTGTAATTAATGAAGTCATTAGGAAATTCAGAAAAAAATGTTCTCGCCAGATTATGTCATGTACTCCATAACAAAGTTCAAATACGATCCTGACGAAGCAGTTTCCTTCGAAGCATACTACAGAAAATATGAGCAAATCTTCGAGAAAGAACGTAAAGATTAGGACGATGAGGTGAAACGCGCTTAATCTTAAGGAAACTGGCGGCAACAGAACATGAACGATACAATAATTATGTACTCGCAAGAAAACCTTCGGACAAACTTTATTGACACAATATATATATTGTGTAAACTTTTTAGTGAAAAATGCTCATTGTTCAATACACGTTGGAAGCGTCTGAACATAGAGAAAAACAACGACACGGACTACATCACATATGCAGGTAGAGTTAACAGGGAATGCGAGAAGCTTAAGTTGGACGAATTAACGTTTTTTACACAGGGAGTTACTGCCGAAAAGGACGCAGAAGTTAGAACTAGAATTCTCGCAAAGCTGGAAGAAAGTGTCAGAACAAGTCTCAGAACAATGTGAAAGGATAGTTATATAAAAACACGACACAAAAGAAATCGAACGGAAAGATTGTTTCCAAGTAAAGCAAGTGCGAAATAATCGGAATAAAGATAAAGTGTTTTCTAAAAAAACACGACAAAGATCAAGAAATAAACCCATCTTTTGCGTGTTGAGGTATACACCTAAGGAAAAACTGCCCATTAAAAAAAGCGGAGTACTTTTGTTGTGGAGATATAAGACATTTAAAGACGCAGTGTAGAACGAAGACGATAAAACGTCAGAACAAAGGAAAAAGAATAAATAGTATGTCATCGGAAGAAATTGGTAATATAACGGCGACGAAATTCATGAAGGTGAAAAGCAGAAATATAAATGTTAAAATGAAATTAGACACTGGAAGTGATATCACCATTAAAAACGAAAAAACGTGGACATATGTCGGTAAGCCGAAAATAATTAAATCGTAAAAGGTAGCACACGGTGTTAAAGGAAAAAGATTAATTTCTTCGGTGAATTCGTATCTAATGTAACATTTCGAGGTGAAACGAAAAAAAGGCAAATATATATGTATTAAAAGATTTGCTTAATCTATCTGGCACAGAGTGGATGGAACTATTCAAAGTATAGGATACACCCATAAGTGTTTTGTATGGAAATATAATCGGTTCAGTCGAAGATTCGAATGCGGCTGAGAGAATGAAACAAAAAATTGCAGTAAAACAGAGTGGAACACCTGTATGAAAGCCAAAACGAAATGAAAAATTGTCCACGATAAAAAGTAAACATTGTTCAAAAGTAGATGCTCCGTGGTCAAGACTACACATTGATTTCGCTGGACCTTTAAACAGTTCTTACTACTTAATGGTAGTTGATGGTTTCCCGAAATGGCCAGAAATTTGTAAGTGTAAAAAACC
>NC_142937.1:78684524-78689524 GCF_046866305.1 Octopus bimaculoides | reverse complement strand
TGTGGACGAATAGAGTTAAACATTTTTAAACACCCTCTACATGTTACACTACAGAAATGTAACTGGAACATGTTACAACATACGACAGTATGTCGGATGTATGAGTATTCAGCTTTTGCTGAACGACCTGCACAAATGATTTGTTTCATAGTGATCAAATGTTTGTGCCGCTCATTAGCTCACTCTCTCCATCAAATCGACGTTGTCTGAAGAGGTGCACGGTGTACCAGGAGTCATTTGTCGAAGTGATCGCAGAGCAGTGTGAGATGAAGTGTTTTGTTCAAGAACACAAAGCATCACCTGGTCTAAAAATTGAAATCACGATCTAGCGATCGTGGGTGCAACATCCTAACCACTAGGTTATGCGCTCTCTCTCTCTCTCTCTCTCTCTCTCTTTATCTCTCTCTTTCTCTCTCACTCTCTCTCTCTCTCTCTCACACACACACACACACACAATATCGAACACACATACACAAGGTATGCTTTGCCAGTTCGTGGGCATGCTGTGATTTATAGGCGTAAGAGAATATACTTTCATCAATTTGCCTGGTGTTAAAACATCTGGAAGTAGTCGCAGGCGTGGCTGTGTGGCGAGAAGATTGCTTCTCAACCACATTGTTTCGGGTTCAGCCCCACTGCGGGACACCTTGGGTAAAAATATACTACTATAGCCTCGAGGTGACCAGTGCCATGTGACTGCATTTGGTAGACGGAAACTGAAAGAAGCCCGTGTTTATGAAATAAGTGAACTGAATCTTAAATAAAGTCTTATAGAAAATATACCTATATTTACAAGACTGAAAAACTGTCGTTGCATCGAGATGTTTCAGCGATGACTCCACCATCACTCAGTTTAGGAAGAGACAGTCAGCTACAGATAAATGAATATAAAACGTTGGAACATTTAAGAGGAAAAAAGATAAGCGAGTTTATATACAACCGGAGAATTTCAGACTTTATCAATTTGTGAAATTAACCCCCGAGTCCTTCACTTGGAGACAAATTCATTTGAATAACGTAAAATGTTTATAAACGACTTTTGAACCACATGAAGCCCATCTTTAGTCATACACAAAAATGTGAACAATATAAGAACGAGTTGACATATACACAAATTTGAGTGCTGTCTCTTGTAATACAATAATCAACACTCAAGTTTAGAAAGAATTTATCCAGTTATATACACATATATGTATACATACATGTATACTCACACACACACACACACACACACACACACACACACACACACACACACACATAGCTGTGTGGTAATAAGCTTGCTTCTCAACCACATGGTTCCAGGTTCAGTCCCACTGTTTGGCACCTTGAACAAATGTACTACTACAGCCTCGGGCTACCCAAAGCCTTGTGAGTGGATTTGGTAGACGGAAACTGAAAGACGCCCGTCATACATACATATATATATATATATATATATATATATATATATATATATATATATATATATATATATATATATATATATATATATATATATATATATATCCATCTGTGTGTGTCGTTGTCTGTGTTTGTTCCCCCATCATCGTTGGTGTGCTTACGTCTCCGTAGCTTAGCGGTTCGATAGAATAAGAATTAGGCTTAAGAAATAAGTTCTGGGTCGGTTTGTTCGACTAAAACTCATCAAGGCGGCACTCCAGCATGGTTGCAGTCCAATGACTGAAACGAATAAAAGAATTAAAAGAATATATATACTAGTCCGAGCATGCTATCTTTAAGATAGCCTGTCTTACAATGGTTTGATATCATTTTATCATATATTTCATACAATATATCCGCAAGTATACCTATGGCTTGCATGTAAGAAGAATGCTAATTACATATGCAACATGAATGAATCTTGGACATTAATAATAGGAACCGTGAAGCAGAACAATAGAAAGAAAAGCAATTATGCTGAAAGAATGGGAATTTATAAGGCAATAAAAAATTATTACGTAATGCCAATAGATTTACAAACGCACGCACATACACACATATGCATATATATAAATATATATATATATATATATATATATATATATATATATATATACATACATATACATGCATACATACATACATAGATACATACATACATACATACATACATGCATACATATATACATACATACACTACGATGCATTTATAATACCGTTAGTAATCGTTACTAAACACATCATTGTAAATACCGTTATCCTATTTACGTTCATATATAGTGAAAAATTGACTCTATCTCATTCACTTTATTGCAACCCTTTTGATGCAAACCAGAGTAAAAAGTATATTATTTGCTTATATATAACATGCAGTTCTAAAATCATACACTAATATATAAAAAAATGAAGGTCAAACGATGCAAGCTGATATATAGATATATTGTAGCAATATAATCTTACTATTGCTCATATTAAAGCAATGGACCTAGATACATAAATATACCGCACAAGCTTTGTTTCCTAAACCTCCTCACCCACTTTCCCGAAAAAACATTGTTCACCACAAATTTAGTCTTAATGAGAATTTACACCATCTAAAGTGCATTTTTAGAAAGTTTAATTAAAAAATATCCGTTTTTCTGGAAGTTATGAGGAAACAGTGTCAGTGGTGTACATTCGTGTATGTATCCCCATTGCTTCAACAACTATCTACGGTTATTATTTAAAAAATACATGTTTAATATGGACTAACGGTAATGCATGCGCAATAATATACAGTAATCGGCCGGTGTTAGCAGCAGCATAACTACACATACGTGCCTCAACGAATTTCTTTCCTCATAACTTTCAAGAAAATAGATATATTTTAATGTAATTTTCTATAAATACACCTCGGATGGCGTAGATTCCAGTTGTAACTGAATTCGTTGTGGAAAAATAAAATTCCGAGTGAGTGGGAAGTAGAGTTTCAGAAACTTCGCCCGAATCGGATTTATTTCTTCATATCTTCTTGATGAAACTTTTCACAAATACCTTCAAGAGTATGTACATTACGATTATATCGGAATTTAATTTGAAAACAAAAACTGGTGGGAAAGCACTCATTCATATTGACACACATCACATTTGTGGGAAGATTTATTTCACAGCAAATTCATCTGAACCGCATTTATAGAAAATTTCATTAAGATAAATCCGTTTCTCTGAAAGTTGTGAGGAAAAAAGATTCGTTGGGACACATATATATTTAAGTATACTGCAGCTAACTCCGGCCGGTTACTGTATATCATTGTATATGCGTTACCAGAGTCCATAGTAAACGTATTTAAAAAAATAGTAATCGTGTGTATGTGTGTGTGTGTGTGTGTGTGTGCGTGCATATATGTGTGTGTGTATATATATATATATATATATATATATATATATATATATATATATATATATATATATATATATATATATATATATGCGTATATACAGATGTACTCACACAGACACATATTCGTTTTTATAAGAAGGCTGAAAGTGACTTCGAAGTTTCAGCCAACTTGTCGTCATCAGCCTACCTTCTGACGGATTACGAAACCCGCAAGCCGAAACTTTGAAGTCACTGTCAACCTTCTCTGTCTACAAATTAATCGATCTGTACTCTAATGAAAAGTATTAGGTGTTGCTTCAACAAAATCAAATTTCAAAAACGATCTAATAATACTGAAGAGGTATTTGGATTGTACTACAAAATACAGGCACCGGTTTACGTAATAACAACAGTCGGCTAAAAAACACGTTTGTAAAGTTTTGAAATATTGTTTGGTTTTCTATGTTAACCGTTATTCATACGGATAAGGCAGCGAGCTGGCAGAATCGTTAGCATGTCGGGCAAAATGATTAGTGGCATTTCATATCCGTCTTTACTTTCTGAGTTCGAATTCCACCGAGGTCGACTTTGTCTTTCATCCTTCTGAGGTTGATAAGTTAAGTACCAGTCAAGTACTGGAGTCGACGTGATTTACCCCCTCCACCGAACTTGCTGGCCTTGTGCCAAAATTTGAAATCATTTAAGTCTGCGAGTTGGCTGAATCGGTAAGCAAACCGGGCAAAATGCTTCGAGGCATTTCGCCCGTCTTTACGTTCTGAGTTCCGCCGAGGTCACCTTTACCTTTCATCCTTTTGGAGGAGTCGATAAAATAGGTATCAGTTGAACACTGGGGTCGATGTAATCGACTCATCCCCTCCCCAAAATTGCTGCCCTTGTGGGAAAATTTGAAACCATTATTATTATTATTACCCTCTCAAAACACAACAGGATGTTTCAATACACGAATTCACATCAAGAACCTTGCAAACCAAATATATAAGTGAAGTATACACACACACACACACGCACATACACACGCAAACGTATATATATATACATACATATATATATATATATATATATATATATATATATCAATTACCGTCCATTCTTTTAACGTCCTTCTGCTCAATTTTTTCATATATCTATTATGTGTTATATATATATATATATATATATATATATATATATATATATATATATATATATATATATATATATATATATATATATGTATATATATATATAGGTAGTGGAGTATTTCTGATGCGACTGTATGTGTGACGTATGTTAGTAGTTTATAAATAATTTCGACAGTTTCGTATAGATAACCTGGAACCAAATTAGAAGAACTTGAAGAACTAGAAGATAAATTTCAATTGAAAATTTGGTGATAAATTTAGCTTTATAAATTAACATTAAAAACTTATGATTAAGAATTAAATAATCAACAATAAACAAATTATATACCCATAAATTTTGGGAATAGAAAAAAATATATGAAAGAAAGAAAGGGATTTAAAACAATTTTGATGAATAGAGTTTGTGTATGATAGAATTGATTGATGGAGCAAACAGAGAACTGATTTTAAAATAAATGAGCGAATTATTTTATGAATGTAAAAGTAATTTTATTAATGCTTTAGTGGTTTTCAGAGCTATTTCCTAACTAGAAGACGTTTGGAAATTATGTTTGTTA